>NC_056737.1:1100763846-1100949327 GCF_019279795.1 Protopterus annectens
CAAATAGAGAATCTCTTCCATTTACTCCGATAAACCTGCCTAGTGGAAGGTTTATGAGCTGCCACTAGAATGGCCTTGACCGGTGACGAGATACCGGGAGTCCTAATCAAGGATGGAACTGGAGCAGCCAAGCTGTCAATTTCAGGGTGCGTAGATTGGGGACCGAAATTCCCAGAGGATGGGAGATGAGATCCGGAATCGGATCCAGAATCCAGGGTGGATTCACTTTGTGAGACCATACAAAGGGGAACCAGGGTTGACGAGGCCAGAACGGGACAATGAGAATCATTCTGGTACACAAACTGTTGGCTTTCTGCAGAAGCCTCTGCATTAGAGGTAGTGGAGGGTAGGCATAAAGGAGACCGGGAGGCCAAGCATGCACCAGCGCATCTCTCGGGAATTCCCCTGGTGGGGGAAGCAGAGCGAAGAAATTGTTGCATTTGGCGTTTGAGTGAGAGGCAAAAAGATCGCAACAGGGTTGCCCCCAAACGGCAAAAATCTTCTTCACTACCTGAGGATTGAGAGACCACTCGTGAGGGGAAAGAATGGTGCGACTGAGTTTGTCCGCAAGGATGTTGGATTTTACCGGAATGTGCGTTGCTACAAGAAAGCGTTTGGTGGAAATTGCCCATTCCCAGACTCTCATGGCCTCTCGACAAAGGGGATAGGACCTGGTTCCTCCCTGTTTGTTGATGTACCAGACTACCGACATGTTGTCTGTCTGAATCGCAATAGTCCCTGAAGGAAGAACGTGGTGAAGTGCTTGCAACGCTAGGAGCACTGCCCTCATTTCCAGGACGTTTATATGCAACGAAGTCTCTGTGGAGTTCCACGTGCCTTAGACAATCTTCCCCACAGAATGCCCCCCCCACCCGAGGCAAGAAGCGTCCGTGGTCACTGTGGCTCGGGGAAATGCTGCACAAAAAGGTCTCCCTGTCAGAGGCTCCGGAGATCGAAGCCACCAAAGAAGGGAATCCTTGCATGCTTTGCTGACCGCTATCGGAGTGTTGAGAGAGGAACAGAGAGGGGACCACTGAACTTGAAGGGTCCATTGAAGAACCCTCATGCGTAGGCGCGCATGAATAAGAAGCGGGATAGCTGCCGCCATCGAACCTAGGGCCCTCAGGACCGAAGCTGCTGTCGGAAATGGTTGCAGGACCGCTGCGACATGACACTTCAGGTTGGAAATTCTGTCTGGGATGAGGAAGGCTCGCATTGACCTTGTGTTTAGTCTTCCTCCTATGAAATCTATAACTTGTGTGGGGTGCAGTAAAGATTTCTCCCAGTTGACAGTGATGCCCAGCCTTGGGGCTATACGAAGGAAGTAGTCCCTGGCTGAGCACAGAAGATGCCTTGATGATGCCGTTAGGAGCCAGTCGTCCAGGTACAGAAAGACCTGTAATCCCTGGAGCCTCAGGTGGGCCGCTACAACAGCTAAAACCTTGGTGAACACCCTGGGGGCTGAGGTGAGACCAAAGGGAAGGACCCTGAACTGATAATGACTGGCTCCCAGCCGGAAGCGAAGAAACCTCCTGGACCGTCTGTCCATGCGAATGTGGTAGTACGCGTCCTTGAGGTCGATGGAGCACATCCTGTCGTTCTCCCTCAAGAGGGGGAGTATAGATTGAAGGGTGACCATCCGGAACTTTTGCTTGGTTACTGACAGGTTCAGCAGGGAAAGATCTAAGATTGGTCTTAAGTCCCCCGTTTTCTTTGGCACTAAAAAGAACCTGGAGTAAAACCCTGACCCGGTTTGATCTGGGGGGACTGGATAGCTCTTTTTCTAGCAGCTGTCCGATTTCGATAGCTGCTGCCTCCCTTTGGTCGGGTGGAACATCTGGGAGGCTGCGAGATCTGGGAACTTTGTATAGGGGAATTGTATAACCTCTGGACATCACGCGAAGCACCCAACGGTCTGTTGTGATGGACTCCCAAGAAGTTAGGTGCCTCGAAAAACGCCCCCCGACTGCCTCCAGAGACGGACAGCCGGGCAACCCTTCAGGGCTGCTGCGTGGGTCTATCAGAGAAAGGTTCTCTGGACCCAAAGTTGCAAGGAGCCCCCCTGCCTCTAGGACGGCGACCTCCCCGTCCTCCTCTGCCACGGAAGGACTGGTTATCCGGAGCAGGTTGGGACTGCTGCGACTTCCGGAACCACATCTTCTTCTGTCCCTTTTGGTTCTTCCAGAAGGACCTCTGGGGAGCTGAGAAGCGGACTCCGACGGCAGACAGTGTCTTCCCGTCCTTCTCGCTCTGGACTAATGTTTAGCGAACAGTTTTGCCAAACAAGGCAGAACCATCGAAGGGGGCATTCGCGAAAGTTGCCTTGAAGGGCTCTGCGAAATCACAGTGGCGGAGCCAGGCCTGCTGCCTCATGACTAGGCCTGCTCCGCTGGCTCTAGCGGCTCCCTCGGTAGCGTGAGAAAGCAGCCGCATAGATGTGTTAGAAACTCTCTAAGAGTGGCCATTCGGGTGGAGTATACCTGCTTATCCTCACCCGACATGGACTCTGGGGGAGATGCAGCGTATTCTTTAATCAGATCCCGCTGCATCCTGATGACGTGTGCCATGTAGTTCAGCACTCTCAAAGAGAAGGTTGCTGAACTGAAAACTCGCTTCCCAATGCGATCCATCGAGCGGGACTCCTTGCCCGGAGGATGCATAGAAGGACTCTCCTGGGCCAATTCCCTCTTAGTGGCTGCAGCCATCATCATGGCATCTACTGGGGGGCCTTTGCTCCAGTGAGTGCGGTCCGCCGGAGGGGAAAGGATACGGTCAGGATGCTTGGGTACAGGCTCAACGGTGTCCGGATCCTTCCACGCTCTGATGGATATAAGGTCCACCAGCGGATCGGCAGGAGGGGACACCCAAGAGGTAGATGGGCCCGCCTCGAATGCCTCCAAGAACACAGACTCGTCTGAGGAGGCCTTGGGGGCAGACCAGCCCCCCTGATCCTCAACATTTCCATAATGTCTCCAAATGAGACGTCCTCAGGGGGTGACCTTGGGGAGCCTTCCCCTTCATCCAGGTCTGTCTCTTCGGTGACGGACTCGGGGGAGTCCATGTGCCACCTTTTGCACTTACGCTTCAGAGGTACTTCTTCGGGGGGGCTGTTCGAGGAGTACTCTTCCGCACCTGGATGTTCCAAGGGAACTACTTGGGACATCGAGGCGGGCTGTCCCTGGGACCGGCTGGTGGGGGCCTGGCCCAACTGCAAGGGAGCGCGGGATGGAGCCGTGGCAGGGACCGGGGGTCCGGAAGTCCTCAACAGTGCCCTTTCCACTACGTCGAAGGCCGAGGGGGAGCCAGCTTCTCTAAACCCCGAGAGCCGACCCCCACTCGGATCCGACGCACGGATCGGAGCCGAGACCGTCGGATCCGAGAGACCGGTGTGCTCCGACCTAGACGGAGCCGAAGACACACCAGCTCCCTCGGATCCGAGGCTCGGTCCTCGGCTCCGAGAGGTCGGGTCCGAAGTACCCGAAGCACTCAAGGGATGGGACGGATCCGAGGTGCGCCGACCTATCGGATCCGACCCACCCCCGGATCCAACTCTGCCCGGCGCCGACAGCTCCGAACCCATGGTGTGGGTCGGAGAAGGAGCCAAAGGGGTCGAAGCCCCTCCCGGATGGGGGGGGGGGCTAGGAGCACTCCCATTTGCATTTGGGCCTGGATGAATTTCCTCATCATCCGGTCCATGTCTGCTTCACTCATGGAGAAGGTGGATCTAGTCGAGGCCACCGAAGCGGATCTAGAGAGCCGCCTTGGGGACCTCGCTGAAGGGCTAGCCTCCTCCTCCTCGGGTCCAGGAGAGAACCGAGGGGAGTGGAGCCGAGGAGGAGGAAAGCTAGAAGGCACAGGAGAGGCCCGCTTGGATGGAGGAGCCGAACTAGAAGTTTCAGCTCTCCGTTTGTGGTGCCTCTCCCTGTGCCTCTCCTTCTTTTCTCGCTCCCTAGAAGACTCTCTCTCCTCCGGCATCTTAGAGGGAGGTTGAGTCCCAGCCGGTGGAGGAGAGCCCACAGCAACTGTTTGCTGTGTAGAAGGGGCAGAAGCCGAAGCGGTATCTGGAGGGAGAAGTCCCGCCAGAACCAGCTTCGACCTCCGCTCCCTCAAAGCTCGGGGGTTGAACCCTGCACAAATGGTACAACCAGATGACAGGTGTTCAACCCCGAAGCATTCTTGCAGTGTGACCATCCGCTGGGGACAGCTTATGGCCACACTCGGTACATTTAGAGAATACTGCCTTATGGGCTTCAGACATGTTAAGCCCTAACAGGCCTAAAACACACACACACACACAAACTACGAAACCGAGAAAAAATTAAAAGAATAGAGAGAGGAAAGCCTAACACAAACACTTCTAACTAATTAAATTAAAAAAGTTAAAGTTTTTCAAAATTTTCCTGTCAGAAAACTTATCTGCACTAGGAGCTCAAGGAATCCGTCGCAACTTGAAAGCGGCAAACGAAATCTGAGGTCAGTCAGGGATTGGCAAGGGGTTATGGGTAGAGGGAGGAGCTAGGAGCTCGGAGCCTAAGCTTTTGAAATGCCGGCTCGGATCCGAGGTCGGATCCGATACCCACAGGTTGCAGACAAATGAAGTCTGCCTACTTCAGATCATATGTTATATATTATTTTTAAAAAGGAAGCACTAATTTTATCACTTGTTTTAAGTGCTTTTTAAATTATTGTATAATTGTTATAGTGGTGTAGCAACTGCGCTTGTATTTTGGTGCCAAAAGCTGTTTTTAAACTTTGCTGTTTTACAGCTCTGTTTGTCTGAAGTAGTCCCACAACCTGTGGGACGAAAAGCGCTTAACTTTATGTCTGGTAATTAAATTGTTTTTCTTTTTTAACAAACTGTTTTTTATGCTGATTTTGCAACTCGTTGACATTATATTGTGCATTGGAGTGCTCGTTCCAGTTCGATCGAACTGTTTACATGATTAGGAATTGTTTATACATCAGGAGTCATTGTTTCCAGTTCGTTTGTGTTCCAGAGTTTATAGTCATTTAGAAAATAACTCAATTAGGGCAGTAGAACAAAAGGGCAATACAAGAACGTCATATGGAACAAAGGATCATTTGTTAAGCTCTTCCCCTTCTTACAGTTCTCCAGTATGACTACGTATGGCATGGATTGACTATAAAAAAAAGCATTTGATAGTATCAAACATTCATGGATAAAAAGAGTGCTTAAAAATGTATAAGATACACCCCTACACTGATTGACAACATTACAGTGACCATGAATCAGTGGCAGACCACTTTGCGATTAAGCCATGATAAAGGACATATCCCAGGGATAAAAATTCAAAGGGGGATATTCCAGGGTGATTCTCTATCACAGTTGCTATTCTGCTTTGCCATTAATCTGTTTACTTAATTTAGGTCATGGCTACAATTTGGCTCCTAAAAAACAACAAAGTGTAAATACTTCTCATTGTCAATGATTTAAAACTGTATAGCTCAGCAGATGAGGAACTGAAAGCACAGCTGCAATTTGTCAAAACATTTTCGAATGATATAAGAATGTTATTTGGTCTTAAGTGTACAAAAACAACCTTTAAACAGGAAAACTGCAGT
This sequence comes from Protopterus annectens, assembly GCF_019279795.1. Classification (NCBI taxonomy): domain Eukaryota; kingdom Metazoa; phylum Chordata; order Ceratodontiformes; family Protopteridae; genus Protopterus; species Protopterus annectens. The sequence continues at coordinate 1,100,769,430 of NC_056737.1, forward strand.
ACCAGAAAAACATCAGTTTATGACAAGAATGTGATTTTAGAATTGATGAAGGCTCAACAATAAAACATGAACAAATGCGAATAAAACTTAGTAAGGAATACTTTAGAAGACTTAAATTCTGAAAACAGCGTTGAAATCTAGGAACAAAATCCAGGCTATAAACCTACTTGTTCTTCCTGTCCTAACCTACATTTTTAGAGTGATTGACTGGCCCTAAAGTGTTGGGACAGATTAGATCGAAAAACAAGAAGGATGTTTCATGCTCACCAAATAATTTATAAAAATCAGTGTATACCAAAGCTTATATATTCCTCGTTCAAAGGAGAGATGGGCCTCCTTGAAATGGATTACATGTATAGATATGCAATCGTAGGACTCCACACATCTGCTGACCTCACAAGACCCAAATGTAGTGAAAGTTTTGAAACATGAGGAGAACAAATCTAAGATGACTTTTCTGCATAATTTAGCAGAAGCATATCGGTATCAAGCAGGAATGGAAATCAAATCAGAAGTAGATAAAAATCAGGCAACTGAAGGTTCCAAAAAAACAAAAGAAAGAATATAAGGTGAAGGACCAAATGAGAAGGCAAGAAATGTGGAAAAAGCATAAATATAGTTGCAAGCATAAAAAACTTCTGGAAGACCCTCATGTTGATCAGGAACGAACACAGGAATTGTTAAGGAGAGACAAATTCAAACCAAGAGATGAAAGGTTAATTCTGGCAGCCCAAGATAGTGGGCCACGTACAGGCTGGTTACAAAGTCCATTGAACATGTGGGAGAAACAGACAAATATAGGTTTTGTAAAACCGAATTGGAAACAGTCGTACCCCCTCGTTGCTGGCTGTAACATACTAATGGCAGAAGGACTGTATACTGAAAGGCAAACCAATGTGGCAAGACTATTGCACCGGGGATTGTGCAAACATTATGGTACTGAAGTGACTGAAAAACACTGGAAACATGAGCCACAAAGCATCATAAAAAATGAAGTTTATATCACATGGAACCAACCATTACCAACAGTTCAAAAAACAGATGCTAAAAAAACAGATATAGTGGTCCAAGAAAAGAAGACAAAAGTAACATTGATTGTTGAAATTGCTACACCCAGTGACTACAGTGTCTTGCGTACAGAGAGACTCAAAGTCATAAAATATCCGGATGTGCTGGCAAAAACGAGAGCAATGTGGGAGAAAGATACCCAGACAGTTCCAATAGTAGTTGGAGCAACGAGTCTTACAAGAATCTACAATCGTATTTAAATAGGTTAACAATCCATGTAACCCCGTACGAATTGCAGGAGTCATTATTACTGGGCACATTGCGAGTGCTACGAATAGCACTTTTGGCTGACATCAAAGATTGAAACAATACTAATTTCATGAACTTTAACTGTACGTTGAGACTTAGGAATGAGGTCCATTCCCGTCATAGCATTAGAAACCCAAAACATTTGGAGAAATTAAAAGTGAGCAAAAATCGGGCATCAACCCATATACTGTCAGGTGGGTTACAAACTGGCTCACTGCCAGAACACATTCAATTAAAACAGGGGACTCCTCCTCTAGCAGACCAGTAACCAGCAGTGTCCCACAGGGATCGGTCCTGGGACCCTTACTGTTCAGAATCTACTTCTCTGATATCCAGGCAAAAACTAAATGTCTGTGGCTGACTGTGGACAACTGCAAACTTGGAGCAGTCACTGAGTCCCCAAACGATATCAACATCCTGCAAGAGGGACTTACACTGACTAATGATTGGTGCCAAAGTCATGGTTAAACTAAATGCAAAAGAAAAGCATCATCCCCCTTCAGCAAGGGTGACATCCCTGCAAACTACCACATAAACAGCAATATCCTACGCACATACACAGTGGTGAGAAATCTGGACACCCAGGTTGACAGTGGCCTTACCTTCGATCACCATGTGTCCACTGTAGTAAGAAGGGCATTTTATATTGCTCATCTCATAAGTAAAGGCATCGCCACCAGGAAAAAAAAGAGGTTATAACACCCCTGTACTCTTCCCTCATCAGGCCTATAAATGAGTACAACGCTCCCTTTTGTATGTACCTTTCGAGGCACCTGCAGCAGTTGGAGAGACCGCAAAGACTCCTCAAAGAAAATTCAGGGCCTCCAGCATCTGCCCTATGTGGATAGACTGAAATCGCTATCACTTTACTCTGTCATATAGACTGCACAGAGGAAACCTGTGCCTTGCATACAAGGCAATCTCTGACTCTGCTTTAATGGAAATGCTGCACATTCACAAGTCAAATGGCACACGGGTCACTCACTCTAAGGACCTTAACCTGCTGTGCGACACCAACAGAACCTGCTGGAGGGATAGATTTGTCTCCCAGAGAGTGCCTCATGTGGAACACACTTCTAATTCATGCTAAATACAGATCCTCGTAGACTCAAGTGAAATTTGGACTACTGGATAGGTGACCGGAAATTCACCCCAGAGGTTCCACCTGTGTCCCTCCTGGAGAGGAGCAATAGGTGCTGATTTTATTGTCAGCTTTAAATGGACACTCTTTAGTGCAACGGTTTAACTTGGCTAAGCTTGTAAAAGCCCTAAGGCCATTATCCTAGTAACCTCCTATGCTCCTACGTAAGGACATAATTTGATTTTTTCAAAATGCTTAGGCTTCACCCATTGGAAGTTAAAGTGCACACTTCTAGAACTCCATTGGAGAGAATGAGTTAAGGAGGACTAGAACTGTGTGGGTATTCACAGATTCATCCCAGGCAGGAATGGCCTCGCTCTTCTTGAAAGGATTTTGGAAGTGCACTCCGTGAGCTCCCTACAAATATAGCACTTTTGAAGTACGTGCACAGCTTGTGCCTACCACTGGGAGGAATCTGTGTCTAACAGGCACAATGGTGACAGACTTAGCAGTGACCAAAAGGAAGAAATGGAAGGGTAAGTACCAAAATGCATAACTAGGCAGAAATTAACATCCTCCCAGTAAAAATGATTACAGCACTGGAACATAGTGAGGTAGGTCTTAGACCCTTAAAAAAGATTCTGAATTAGAATTTGCATCAGACAAGGTCAATAGGGACATCAGGACAAATAGCAACCAGAAAAATGGGATTACTTACAACTTTGACCAAAACAGTACAAACAGTCTCAGGCTGTTTTTTTTTCCCCATCTTCCTTGATCAAATGCAAAGCACAGCAACAAAGCTAAGGAGAGGCTTGACACTATGACACAATGTGGGGATAGAAGCCTGTTTGGCAGCTTTGGAAAAAAGTTTATTTGTCAAGTAGTCCTAATATCTGCCAGCTTCAGTCTTGTATTTACACAGGACGAACCTCTTGTTAAAAGATTTTGAATTAAAGCATTTTATAGTATCTATAACCTGTTCTGAGGCAGCCATGCCCAGAATGATAGTGTCTAGGATGCAGCTGATGAAGATGAAAGCTTAGGCTGTCCCCCAAGTGGGACTCTACAACTGTCATTGTTATACGCCTATACGCCCCCCACCCCAATGGACCAGTCTCAGCAGAAACTCTGACAAATTAGACCTCCAACGGGCACAACAGCAAGGAGTCAGGCATCTAGGTAAGGGGAAATCTTGGCTCCATGCAGTTTAAGTGTGGTCCTGAAACCAGAAACTCCAATATCTCCCCGACTGGAGCTGCTGGAGACTGGTGCACAAAACGCTAATACCCCTGCAACCTTGATGGAGTTAGGAATACAGATTGCAAATGCTGGATGAAGCACAGCACTTGAAGGTACCAGCAATGCTAATCTCAATACAGATGCCTGTTTAAAATACTGTGGCCTCAACAACAAAATCATTCTCACTGGGCACACTGATGTTAGAGAAAAAAAAAAAACATGGCAAAGGATTCCCAGTGCCTTCGTATTGTAAACTGGGGAGATGGGGCACTGGACTATCTTACCCTGACTCATTCATAAAGACACCACTGGCTTGTCATAACCGAGGACAGGGAGAGAGGGAGAAGGGAGCAGACCTCAGTATATCTCTACTAGACAAAAACAGGCGAACTACAATTACAAAAGATGGACTGTTAACTGTTCTGGCTGCACTTGCAACAGACTTCAACAATTTTCCATGCAAAAGAATCTGCCACAGTCAGTCATATCAGGCTACATGGTTGTTTGTCTTTTTGACTTTTCCCGGTTAGTGGTCGCCACAGCAGAACTCGGGTCCGCTAATGATTAGCAGTAGATTTCTTTTATGGTGCCGCGTTGCCAGCCTGATGCCCAACCTTCAGCGAAGGCACGCCCATTCACGCATGTCTTTCGAACACCATTCTACTGCGGGGAGGACATACAGACTCCACACAGAAGGAACTCCAGCTGAGAATCGAACAGGAGAACCTCTTGCTGTGAGGCAACAACGCTACTGCTGCACCACCGCGGCAATACCCATATCAGGCTACAAGGTTAATATAGACAAAACTACAATAATATGTATTAATTGCTCCCCCACAATCTCCTCCATAGCTTTCCCATTTTGCTACAAGAAGCTTTAATAAGTTACTTGGGAGATGAGCTTGATTCCATCTTAGTTTGCAGCAAAGAAACTATCTTTCGGGGAGATAAGAAGAAAGGTAGGGGGAGGGACTTTCAAGATGACTACACACTGAATAACAACTTAATTGCAACTTTCCCAGTGTGAAATCAAACTAAGGAAAAGACAGACAGTGAATTTGTCTTTTTTGAATAAATTTCAGTTACTGGCCAGTAAGTTCACTGCTTGGATGCCAGCAAAGAACTACTGCACAACCTGAAAGAAAATCAACCACACAATGTGCTGAGAAAGCACTGGCTGGGAAGAAACCTGCAGCTGTTCAGCAAAAACAAGTTCAAGCTCCAGCTTTGATGCAAGACATAACTTCCAGTAATCTAGAGGAAAAATAAGTCAAATGTGCTCACAGCTGATTAAAATAAAACAAAACTAAAGGACTATATCAATTCAAATAAAGGCTGGAAAAGAAGAAGTCTTAAACAGATAATCTGATAAAACTGCAAAAATTCAGAGGTTGAAATGAAGAAAGTATGACACTGCTCAACTGGAGATGTTTCAAAAACTGGTAGAATTAGAGGACAGAGCATATAGGGAAGAGTGGTAGGAACAAACTGTATTAATTTTATGAAAACACAAATAAGCAACTGGACTGGTATTCTAGAGCAGTTGCTAATTGAAAGGACACACTATGTGTATACTCCAAACCTGGCCATGAGAAAGCAACCAACACCTCTAACAGTAAAGATGCAACCCTACCAGCAGAAAGAGTGGATTCTGACAACACCGTGGCAGGACAAAGTATGTACTAAAAGTTGGAGACAGAGTACTTGTGCAAAATGGTTGCTCACTGTACCATCAGGCAAAATAGGAATACATTTATTCCAGTTAGGAGGCAGGTGTGAGATTCAAGCTGCTGTGTCCAGCTTTTTTCAGAACATTTATTACTGGTGGATCAAAGCAATTATTGATGTATAACATGCTAAATAGGAAATACAAAAGTTTGTCAAACAAAAAGTGAGCCATCAAATAGACAGGGGGCTCTGCTACTTATTTTTCTGATAATCAGAGACTATGCCAGTCAAACTTTTTCCATGTTCCAAAAGAAAATGCTTCAGACACAGAAAAGCATAGCAGTTGACTAGAACCACCAATAATATGTTAGAAATGAAGATACGGGAGCTGGAAGGAGGAGATCAAACAGGAAGAAAACCAGCAACTCTGAAATTAATGAATAGATGTGGGATTACAAAGCAATGGTCACATTTGTGAAATACGGCTGAACAAGAAAAACTGGAAATATTGGAATATGACCTTGTTAAACTTACAGAGGACTCAAAAGCATATGTCCTGCTTCATGTTACTAATGTTTGGAAGAACATTAAGGAGAGGAGGAGGACAGAAAGAGAACAAAGTAAAAAAAATGTTTTTGTTCTTAATATTTTATAAAGCATAACATACTACATATTATACAGTAAAGCATTTTCAGTTATTTTTTGTTATAGGGATACTAAAGTAAAGAGCTGCCCCTTTTTTCTTTTCTTCTTGTTTAATTTTAAGAAATGTAGACACTGCTTTATAATGACAGAAGAAAGTTTGGACAAAAGCATGTTTAAAGACAACAGGCTGTAATCTTGGCTTGTTAAGGTGAGGGGACAGGCTGTAAAAGTATGTAAACTGTACAAATAAAATTAATGCGCGATTTCTTACATTTGCATAGGGAAGTGACTGGATTAAGTCCCTTGGCTTGAACCAACAAGTTTTAAGTGCAAGCAAGTACACAAGAGAAAACTGAAGGCAAGGAAACTTCCTTTAGCAAAAAAATTTTCACAGTGCAACATGAAAAGCTTGTAGCTAAAGGTAACTGTGTATCTGGATCTCAAGTTTCTATGAAGACAATCTGTTAAGAGGGCAATAAAGCAACACATTTTTGTTTCAATGGCTATAAGATAATGTTTTCAGAAAACTGTTTTCTACATCTGGAAGAGGAATAAAGATAAGACAAAAATAGACATCACTTAGTGCAAGTATAAACACCATGCATCTCACCATGGATAACTATTATACATCAATTAAACCTGCGAGTATAGCCATCTACTTGGGACAAGTGTACACATTAGGAGTATTAAACTTGATTATTTGAAGATGTACATAGTTTTGTGTGTTTGCATTAAGTTAATAGGTTCTTGAGCTCTTTTTTTTTTTTATTTGGAGGTTTTCTTTAAAATAAAAAAAGTCTTGTAAAATGTGACAGGTTCAGAATGGACATGACAAGAAATAATTGTATAAACAATCAGCCTGCCAAACATTGCTGTATGCAGGTATCAAAAAAGGTAAAACTAGACTTAAAAAAAAGTTATGTACTCTCCATAACGTGCCATCTGAGTAGTAGTACTTCATTTGTCATCAACCTGTGGGCAGTCGGATCTGGAGTGGATCCGAGACGGCCGTTTTACTAGCATCTGATCGGAGCTCCAAGCTCCTCCCCTTACCCATAATGCCCCTCTATCTCCTTCCCTTCCCTCAGATCGTGTTTGCGGACTCAAAACATAAGCCCGATCCAAAAAGACCATCTCACTAAAGGTTCTTCTTAACCTGACCATGTATGAACAAAGAGAGCCGCAGAGGCACCCTCTCCTGTACACCAGAGCAGTACAATAGTGATAATGTCAGGGGGAAGGAGGGAGGGACTGCTGATGACAAATGAAGTACAACTACTCAGATGAACGTTATTGGTGAGTACCTAACTTCTTTATCTGAAGTAGTTGACTTCATTTGGTCATCAACCTGTGGGGCACAGTCCCCAGTTTCCAAACACCTGGGTGGCCCTCATGGAAGGATATTCCAGAGCACTGTGGAGCCAAAGGATGCTCTACCTCTAGATACCATGTGCAGTTTGTAATGTGAAATAAAGGTGTGAGATGAGAACCAAGTAGCCGCAGAAAAAAATATTATCCAGAGACACCCTGGATCAAAAAGCTGCAGAGGTAGCCATGGACTTGGTGGAATGTGCTTTAACTTGACCCAGAGGAGAAATGCCTTTGTCTGCATACACCTTAAGCAAACACAGAGATTCTGCGTGCAATAGTCACTCTTGGGATTGGTTGACTCAGAAAGGGTCTAGAATAGGAAACAACTGGTCGGACTTGCAGAAGGACTTAGATCTGTGCAAGTAGAATCTCAATTGTCTATGTATATCCAACAAATGGAATTTATATTTGCCCCTGTTCTGAAAACATGGAAAGAAAACAGGGAGGTTAACTGACTAATACTGGTCTCCGAAGCAATCTTGGGTAGGAAAGATGGATTAGTACATAGAGAAACACTGTCCTTATGGAAGAACATATACAGAGGTTTGATCGACAAGGCCTGAAGCTCCGATACCCTCCTAGCCGAGGTGATAGCCCCTAGGATTGCGGTCTTCCAGGACAAAAACTAAGCCTACAGATGCTGTGGGTTCAAATGGGGGAGAAATAAGAGCATGTAAAGCAAAGGTAAGGTCCCAAGGAGGTGTAGGATCTTTTACTGGAGGTCTCGAGAGAAAAGTGCCCTTCAAGAAGGTTTTGCAAAGTCTGGAGGAAGCCAAAGATACTATGTTCTCCCCACTGTGGAAATCAGAGATGGCAGGCAGTTGTACTTTCACCGTAAAAGAGCTAGCGCCCTGCTGAAAAATACTTGCCAAAAATTCCAAAAAGTACAGTTTTGTACCTACCATAAATGTAGATGTTCGAGGATCCACATTGCTGCAGTCCTAACTATTGGGTAGTCCGCTGTCCAGTCGGCCCGAATACCAAAGTATATGGCTGACGTCGGTCACGGCGCATTAGACTGACGTCAGTACGTCAGGGTACTAATGCGCATGACCGACGTCATATCCTCAGTCTTTTCTTGCCCCAGATGTCAGAAGACCCTAAAAAGACAAGGCCAAAACCAAAACACACCAAACATACCTGCACCAAAAATATATACAATATATACAAAGGTACCAGAAAATATAATCTCACCTACACAACCACCCCTAAACACAGAGGGGAAGGAGGGAGGGTAAATTGGACTGCAGCAATGTGGATCCTCGAACATCTACATTTATGGTAGGTACAAAACTGTACTATGTTCTTCATTCCACATTGCTGCAGTCCTAACTATTGGGTAGAATCCCAAAGCAGAGGTAAGGGAGGCTGGCAAATCATAAGGAAGCAGGAGCTGATAACATGCCTTGCAAAATAGCTGTGGCAAAACCAGCCCTAGACTTAGAGTAGAGAGGAAGGTGGTAATGCTTAGAGAAAGTATGCACTGAACTCCAAGTAGCTGCCTCCAAAATATCCTTAGTTGCCACCCCCCTTAGAAATGCTGTTGAAGTGGCAGTAGCCCTAGTGGAATGAGGCCTAATCCCAGCTGGAATCTCCTTGCCATGATGGGAATAACAAAATGCAATGCAGAACCCAATCCACCTAGAAATAGTTTGTTTTGATACAGGCTTGCCCTGTGAACTCAAAGCAAAAGAAACAAACAACTGCTGAGACTGCCTAAAATCCTTAGTCCTGCTCAAATAATAACGCAATTGCCTGTGTACATCTAAAGTGTGCAAAATCTTTTCCCCTTTATTTTGGGGATCTGCATAGAAAGTAGGCAAATGAATAGTTTGGTTTAAAGCCACACTAGAAACCACCTTAGGTATAAAGGAAGGATTAGCACGTAATGATACCCTATCCTTATGAAAAATCAAAAAAGGCTCAACCGCCATAAGGGCCTGTAACTCAGAAACCCTTCTTGCAGAAGTAATGGCCAACAAAAAAGCAGTCTTCCATGACAAGTATTTCAGTTCAGCAGTAGCCGCAGGCTCAAAAGGTTGTAGAGTAAGTTTCTCCAACACAAAATTGAGATCCCAAGCAGGAGTAGGAGCTCTACGTGGGGGTCTTATATTCTTTGCCCCTCTAAGAAATTGCTTGAACAAAGGATGTGAAAACAATGGTGGGTCACAATCATAGTGAGCTGAAATTGCTGCAGCATGAATCTTAATGGAAGAGAAAGACAAACCTTTGTCCAATAACTCAGTAAGATATTGAAGAGCCACACTCAAATTAGGCTCCGAAATCTCCAAATTCTTTGCTGCAGTCCAAAATAAAAATCTCTTCCATTTTTCTGCGTACACTTTCCTTGTACTAGGTCTTCTGGCTTCCATAATCACATTTAAAACTTGTTGAGGAAGTTGAGACCTGCTGTCTTTCAAAACAGAATATGCCAGGCTGTTAGATGAAGAGAGTGAAGCTTGACATTGAGCAGACGACCGTCCCTCTGAGACAACAGGTGTGGAATCAAGGGTAAAGGCCATGGAGGCTTCCTTACCAGACTCCTCAGTAATGGGTACCAGTGCTGCCGAGGCCAATCTGGAGCTATTAAAATCATCCTTGGCTTGTCTTGTCTGACCTTTAGAAGCACCTTTGGGAGAAGAGGCAGAGGTGGAAAAGCATACACATGAAGATTTTTCCAACTGAAAGAAAGAGCATCCACTTTCCAAGCTGTGTGATGAAATCCCTTCGTGCAAAACTTTGGCAGCTGGTGGTTTAGTGGAGAAGCGAACAGATCTATGTCTGGAGTCCCCCATGACACTGTCAATTTTTGAAATACATGAAGATCCAGTTTCCACTCGTGGGGATCCATGATTTGCCTGCTTAACACATCTGCTAAGGAGTTCTGTGCTCCCGGCAGAAACCTTGCCTGAAGAGTTAGTTGCAAGCTGAGCGCAGTCTCCCATAAAATCATTGCTTGCCTGCACAATGGGTAAGAATGTGTTCCCCTTGTTTGTTGATGTACCACATGACAGTTGTGTTGTCTGTTAGAATCAACACCTGCCCTGGAAGAAGTAACTCCTTGAAAGCCATTAATGCAAACTGGACTGCTAACATCTCTTTTATGTTGATATGTAGATGCTGTAGTCTGGCAGGCCACTTGTCTTGTATCCATTTTCCATCTAGATGAGCTCCCCAAGCAATGTCTGAGGCATCTGTCGTTAGAATCTGACTCGCCTCTGGCCGGGTCACAGAGAGTCCCTTGTTTAGGTGACATTCCTGAGTCCACCACAAAAATTCCTTTTGAATGCAAGGTATTATTTGAATGACAGTGTCCAAATCCTGGCAGTGCTGTGTCCATAGATTTTGCAGATACCATTGTAGCTTCCTCATATGCAGTTTGGCATTGGGAAGCACCAGAATACAAGATGCCATGAACCCTAAGGCTTGAAGGACTGTCCTTGCAGTCAGCCCGGACTGAAGAGATAGTTGATGGAAGTAACTGGATAGATTCTTTTGTTTGTCCGGGGTTAAAAGGCCATCTGGGCTGCTGTATTCAGTCTCACACCCAGAAAGCACATGTCTTGAGAGGGTACTAGACTGGACTTTATTTCGTTCACAGAATACCCTAGGCATCTTAGCACTGCTATAACATATTCCAAATGCTGTAGAAGGTCTTCCTTTTCTTGAGCCAGAATCAGGCAGTCGTCCAAGTAAGGATAGATTTGAATTCCTTTTAGCCTGAAGTAAGCTATCACTGGAGCCAGAACCTTTGTGAATACTCTGGGCAGTGGATAAGCCAAAGGGCAATGCAGAGAACTGATAATGAGAATTTCCAGCTCGAAAACGCAGATACTTCCTGCAACTTAGCCTTATAGGCACATGAAGGTAAGCTTCCTTGAGATCTAAAGTTACCATCCAGTGATCTTTGCCCAGCAGAGGTAAAAGCTGTTGTAACGTCAACATTTTGAACTTGGGAATGTCCAGAAAAGTGTTGAGGATAGATAAATCCAGAATTGGTCTCCACGTGTTCCCCTTCTTTGGTACTAGGAACAGGCGAGAATAAAATCCTAGGCCCCTTTCTGGCACAGGAACTGACTGAATGGCTCCTATTTGGAGCAACAGAGAAATTTGCTTGTGAGCCTCTGTTCTTTGTAGAGGAGGAATGTCTGGCATGCCTTTGAAAGGAGGCAAGGTATGGAAATAAAACCTGTAACCGTGGTGAATGATATCCAGAACCCATCTGTCTTGGGTAATTAAATCCCAATTTTCTTTGAAAAGAGACAGCCTTCCTCCCAGAGGTGCTGCCAGGCGAGAATGTACTGGCAGCTGAAAAGGCAGGTCATTGGGTCTGCTTACGAAAGGACTGACCCCTGCCCTCACCAGAAGTCTGAGCAGGTGAACTCCCTGTCCTAGGCCTAAAAGAACCTTGAGCTCTGCCCCTACCACGTCTAGACCTACCCCTAGACTGGGAATCATAAGCAGGATAAGTCCACCCCTTAGTAGGCCAATTTCTACTAAACTTGGAGGCTGCACCTGCAAAAAATCTTTAACAGTTTGCATAGACTTAGCCTTGTCCTCCATTTTCTTTAAAACTGCTTCAACAGGCGAACCAAACAACACATCAGACTGTAAAGGAGCATCCAAAATCCTTGTCTTAACATGCTCAGCTAAGTTCTGATCTCTCAACCAGGCGTGCCTACGAAGAACAGAACCAGTGGCAGCCACCCTCGAGGAGGCCTGCACAGCATCAAAACCACACTGCAAGGAATGTTTACCCACCTGTTCAGACACATGAACTAAATCATGCAACTCTTTACACTCAATACCTTCTGCCAGAGCATCCACCTTAGATTTCAATTGTGAAAGGAGGTAATTCTGATATTTTAACATGTGAAACTGACAATTCAATGCCCTCATGGCTAAAGTGGAAGAAGTATACACTTTCTTTCCCCATCTATCCAAAGCCCTTGCCTCTTTATCAGGAGGAACAGGATTTTTAACCACAGAAGCCTTCACACCTTTAGGCCCCTGAGAGACAGTTTCGGGTCTGCCCTAGGACTCTTAAAAGATACTTATGAGCTTCAGGCACCCTATAGTACCTATCCGGTTTAACTGGTGCAGGAGGCAAAGAATCAGGATTCAGGAAGCCTCTGCAAAAACATCTTCCACCACATTCAGAACCGGAGGTATAGCTAAAGGCCTATGCTGGGGTAAAACAAGAATTCCCTAAGCCTCTTCCTGGAATCAGAGAAATCTTGACCTTCCCATTTAAAATGCTCCCTCATGGAATGCAGAGTCTCTGAAAATGAAAAATCCTCAGGAGGAGAAGCTGAAGGAGTAGAATCATCCACATCAGAATCAGAATAAGGAGGATACTCCTGCAAGTCTTCAGCCAAGACTCAGAAGCCTCGAACAGTGCTCAAAACTCTCAAACTCAGGTTCCACCCTAGGCCTCTTATCAGGAGGGCATAGAACCTCTAATCATAGTAATCAAATCCTCTGCCATTTTAAGCATATGTTTCTTAGGCAAAGACCCTGAAGCACTAGGAGAAACCCCCACTGAAGCTACACTAGGCCTGCCTCTCAAAGAAGCCTTGGAAACAGAGGGGAGGCTCTAACCACCTTAGGAAGAGAGGGAAGAACAGCCACCTGAGAAGCCCCTCAGCCTGGCCTACTTCCTGAGAGGATACATCCTGTAACAATAAAGTCTCTCCCTGAGACTCCAAAGAAACACCTGGCAGAACCTCCGGCTCCACTGAGCCTTCTAAAGAACCGGCGTCAGGGACTGTCGGTTCTTCCACTCTAGGCTTTGCTGCTTTATCCTTGCGCTTTTGCGAAGCGGGCCGGAACATCCGGCGGCATTTTATAATTACAACGCTTCCCAAACACTAACCTGGCACAGTCTAACCTTCTCTTAATAGTGCGTTTGTTAAATCTTGCACAAGAGCGCATCCAACAACGTCGTGCTCAGGCCCTAAACAAGGTATACACAAAGTATGGTAATCCCTATGAGGTATCTGTTTCCCACAAGAAATACAGTTATTCACTTTTTCTGACATCCGGTTAAATACTGAGGCAAGAAAAACCAAAATATTCCCCAACGGGTACTTAGCCAACTTTGATTCGGTCTGAAACTCTGACTTCAGAAACTTTCAGAACGCCAACCTGCACTCGCAAAATTGCTTCTGCATCGGACCATGCGGCAAAAAAGACTGAGGATATGACGTCGGTCATGCGCATTAGTACCCTGACGTACTGACGTCAGTCTAATGCGCCGTGACCGACGTCAGCCATATACTTTGGTATTCGGGCCGACTGGACAGCGGACTACCCAATAGTTAGGACTGCAGCAATGTGGAATGAAGAACATCTGCTGGAACTGGAGCCATGAAAGGATCCAAGTCCCGCTGAGAAGCCCAAACAGAAAAACGTTTCCACTTGCTATGATATAGTTTCCTGGTAGGCGACTTGTGAGCTGCCACCAAAATAGTCTTAACTGGGGAAGGTAATCTGGGAGTCCTAATAATCTAAGGACACGGAGCAGCCAGGAGGTGAGCTTCAGACTGTCCAGGTTTGGGTGAGGAATCCCTGAAGGGTGCGATATGAAATCCAGAAGCAAATCCAAGATCCATGGTAGAACTACAAGGTGAGACCAAAGGAAGAAGAACCAGACTTGGCAAGGCCAGAATGGGGCAATGAGAATCACCTTGCTCCGCAGCCTGTGAGCCTTCTGAAGAAACTTCGTTATGAGAGGTAATGGGGCGTAAGCATAAAGAAGACCTGGAAGTTAAGCATGGATAACAGCGTCCCTGCGGGGGGGGGTTCAGAGCGAAAAACTCGTTGGACTTCGAGTTGGAAGGAGATGCGAAGAGATCGCAGCAAGACCAACACCATACGAGTAAGACCTTCTCCCCTATAGAAGGATTCAGAGACCACTCGTAAGGCATCAAAATAGTCCTGCCGAGTTTGTCCACTAGTATGATGGCCCCTCCCGGAATGTGCATTGCCACCAGAAACCAGCCGGTGGAAATCACCCATTCCCGCACACTCATGGCTTTATGACAAAGGGGATAAGACCTGGTTCCTCCTTGTTTGTTGATGTACCAGACTACAGACATGTCGTCCGAATGGACTGCAATAGTCCCCAGAGGAAGAAAGGCATGAAGGGCCTGCAACTCCAAAAGGACCGTCCTCATCTCCAGAACACTGATATGCAGTTTGGTCTTGTTCGGGATGACGTGCCTTAGACAGTCCTTTCCAAGCAATGCCCCCCACCATAACTGGGATGTGTCCGTGGACTGGGGTGGAGTTGCAAGAAATGGGCGTCCCTCTAACTAGGGCCGGGGAGAGCACCCACCAGCTAAGAGACTCCCTGCAAGCTGAAGAAATATGTATTGGATGGTCTACGGGAAAGTCTAGCAAAGACCACTGAACAGCTAGTGTCCACTGTAGCACCCGCATATGTAGACGTGCACACAGAAGAGTGATGGTGGCTGCCATGGAACCTAGAGCCTGCAGCACTGTCTCCGCCGAAGTAAGACTTGACTGGCTGACTTAGGAAACATGAAGACGCAAGTTTCGCACCCTCTCCGGGGTTAGAAACCTTCATTTGGGTGGTATCCAACTGGGCCCCGATAAACTGTGGAGTCTGGACCGGGGTCATATACGATTTGGCTGTAATCCCCTGATGGTTTGCTAATGTCAGAAAGTAGTCTCTGGCTTGCGAAAGTAGATACTTGGTGGGGGCAGTGAGGAGCCATTTGCCTGGGTACAGAAAGACCTGAATTGCCTGAAGCCTCAGGTGAGCCGCTACTACTGCCATGACCTTGGTAAACACCCTGGGGGCTGTGGTGAGACCAAAGGGTAGGGCTGGAGCTGGTAATGATCGGCCCCTATCCAAAAGCAGAGAAACCTGGAGCATCTGGTTCATCTTTATATGATAGTACAGGATAGTACAGATCCTGGAGCTCTACTGAGCACATCCAATCGTTCACCTGCAGGTGGATTGCAGAGTAACCATCCAGAATTTTTCCTTGGCAACTGTCAGGTTTAGATTGGAAAGATCCAGAATGGGTCTTAAGTTCCTCGTTTTCTTTGGCACCAAAAAGAACCTGGAATAGATGCCCAATCTAGATTGATCTGGGGGGATGGGTAGGATGAGTCGCCTCTTTAGCAGTTGGTCTACTTCGAGAGCTGCCACCTCCCTTTGCGCAGGTGGGATGTCTGGGATGTGTCTTGGGGGAAGAGGTGACTAAGAAGGGGATGGAATAGGTTCATACTAGGCTATCTGCCCTAGGACATTTATAAGCCTAGCCAGAGTGTGTGGGGCTTTCACCACCCCTTAGGATGAGAATACTACGCCCATTAAGGGTTTAGTTTATTGTGCCTCTGTCTAGTAGTGACACAGAGATGACCCCCGGGGTAAACCTACGATCTCCCATCCACTCGTCAAGATTTGAATAGAGTTAGTGAGGGGTTCTGCCTAACATGGACTGGGATTCTGTTCCAGAGTGTAGGGAGCCCTCTGGGTTATGAATCTGTCCCTCCAGCACATCCTATTTATTTCTGTGTTGAGGTTCAAGTCTCTTGCTCTCGTGGCTCTGATGGATTGGGATTTTCTGAGGTGGAGCATGTCCATTAATTCCGGATTGGACATGGCCTTGTACGTCAGGCACAGATCACCTCCGAGTAGGCGGTATGTGACTGAATAGAGGTGGAGTTTCTTCAGCCGGGCAGCATATGACATATGTTTGAGACCCTTTATCCTCTTGGTGAGGAACTTTTGGAGTCTTTCCAACTGCTGCAGGTGTCGAGTAAGATACATCCCCCAAATGGGGCATTGTACTCTATCAATGGCCTGATAAGAGAAGAGTACAGGGGCACAATGACCTCTCTTGATCTAGATGCGAATCCCTTCATGATAAGGTGGGCAATATAGAAGGTCTTCCTAACCACTTGGCAATGTGAGTGTCAAATGAGAGGTCACTGAACCTGGGTTCCCTAGGTCCCCGATTACCTCTTCCGTACTTAATGGATTACCACTTATGTGGTAATTTGTGGGTACCTTGTTTTTCCCAAAGGGTATGACTATACATTTTTGGCGTTCAGCTTAAGGCCATGGCTCTGGCACCAATTATCCATTTCTATGAGGCTTCTCTGAAGGATGCTTGTGTACGCTGGAGTATCAATTATGGCGCCCAGTTTGCAGTCATCTGCGAACTTTGTCAGCCACAATCCTCCTATGTTTGCCTGCACCTCGGAAAAATAAATGCCGAACTAGAGGGGTCCCAATAAATGCCGAACTAGAGGGGTCCCAGGACTGAGCCCTGTGGGACACCGCTTGTGACCGGCTTACAGTCTGACATGGCTCCAGCAACTCTGACCCTGTGGGTTCTGTCCTTGAGTCAGTTTGCAACCCATCTTGTGACATATGGGTTTACCTTTAAGCTGGTGAGTTTGTCTATGATGCCAGAGTGGGGTATTGTGTCGAAGGCTTTTGCAAGGTCAAGGTAGGCTGTGTGAACTGCCTTACCCTCATCAATGGCCTTAGTGACTGTTTCAAAAAAGTCGACCAAGTTCAAAAGGCAGGATCTGCCCTTGACAAAGCCAAATTGGGTAGGATCCAATGTCTGCCGGTCCCCAATGTCTTTGTTTATGAGTTCCATAATGATCCTCTCCATAGCTTTGCAGACCAGGCTTGTCAAGCTTATGGGGCGGTAATTTCCAGGGTCCGTAGAAGCACCACCTTTGTGGAGTGGGACCACTGTTGCCGTATGCCACTCTTTGGGTACGTATCCTGTAGTAAGGCTAAGATTAAACAGCAGCCTTATGTGTGGGTTTAGTTCCTCTTGGAGTTCATGTAGCACACAGCCCGGGACACCGTCTGGTCCCATTGATGCGGTGTTTTTAGCTTTAGAGAGGGCGGCTCTCACCTGGGCATCTGAGATGTTAGGGAGGCTACACTCTGCTGGGATGGGTATTTCTCCTTTTGGGGGGGGGAGGGGGAGGAGAAATTTGCACTGAACCTGTCTGCCAGAATGTTGGCAATGTCTGTGGGTTCAGTGTATTTTGTGTCATTTTGGACAAACTGAGCATATCTGGGAGTTTCCACCCAGGTTTCTAACATAGCTAAAGAAGGCCTTGTGATTGTCTTTTGTGTCTTTAGCGATTTTTCTCTCAGTTGGCCTTGGATGATTTGATGAGTGATCGTAGTTTTTTGCTAGTACTGATCAGAGATGCCTTCCCTTTTAGGGATTTTGCTCTGTCATGTAGTAGCTTCCTCCTCCTGTTGTAAAGTTTGTTTATGGCTGGGGTCCACCAGACCTGGCGCCTGCCTTTGGGGGAATGGGTCTTGGTTTTATTTGGGATTGCATGATCCATGCATTCTTGAAGGTGCCCGTAGAAGGCTTTTGGTAAAGGATTCAGCAGTGTGGGTTGTGGTTTCCACTGGCCCAGGGGCCTTGAAGGATACTACTTCAGTCTCAAGAAGTGTGAAGTTGGCTTTTGAGAAGTTCTTCACTGTGGTCTTTTGTGCAGGGGGTGGGGGTGGGAAGTGGATTTCCAGTGAGATTAATTTATGGTCTGATCTCACCAATGAGGGATATACTTCCGGTGTGGAGCATTTTGTCCCCATGTTTGTGATGATCAGGTCTAGTATATTATCTCCTCTTGTGGGAATGGTGACTAGTTGTTCCATCACATTTGGGTTTATGAATTCTAGGAACCTTTGGGCTAGGGTGTTGGGGCTTGAGTAATGTTCCCAGTCTATGTTTGGGTAGTTGAAGTCTCCCAATATGATGGTATTTGGAGAGACATTCATACTCTCCAGTGTCTTCAGGAAGGCTGTGTGGGGTTCCTGAGTTTGAGAGGGTGGTCTGTAGCATGCTACAAACTGTAGGGCAGTTTTGCCTATGGTTAGTTGCACCTGGATGGTCTCTGATGCTTCGTGCGTTGCCACTAACCTGGAGGTGAGGGTATCTTTGATGAATATGGATACTCCCCCTCCTTTTGTGGTTCAGTCCAAGTTTTGGGGCCGGAAAGCATGATATGAGGTAAAACCTGATAGTGCTGGGGTGCTCTCAGGAGCCTTGAACCAGGTTTCAGTCACTGCACAGATATCGATGTTCTCCATACTGAGGAGGGCTTCGAGAGTGTGCATCTTGAGGTTTAGACTTCTGGCATTGAGCAGCATTACCCTTAGTTTTTTTCCACTTGTGTTTTTTAGGGAGGTAGGTTTGTCATTTGAGCCTTGCCTAAAAAGGCACTATGGGGGTGGCAAGAGCCTTGGCCAATATCCGGAAGCCCAGGGGTGACAGGTGCAAGCCATCCCTTGCGAAGCAGCGTGGCTGGTCAAGCATGTCATCCCAAGCAGACAGACATTGGATCCCCTTAGAATGACACCAGTAATTAAGCCAATTGTTAAAACTGATCATTTTGTCTTTGTACTGTGGCATCATTCTTGGTGAGGGTAAGATGCTGCTCAGGGTCATACCGGCCTGGGCTACATAATCAGAGAGCTCCTCTATGTCTCTTTTCATGTAGTCCAGGGAGGTACGCCTCAGGTCGTTCACACCGGCATGGACAATGACTGAGTCATATTTGTACTTGCTGTGGAGTGACCTGACTGCTTGTGTTATGTGGCGGATTCTAGTGCCCGACAGGCAGCTTACTGTGACCTTTTCCTTGTTCAGACTGGTGAGCGGGACGTCAGTGTGTCTGACTATGGAGTCACCTATTACAAGTGTGTCTGGCATGTTATTTGGCCTTAAGGGCTGTGACTGTTTAGCACACTGACTTTGTGAACTATGTGTTGCATGTGCTATGTCTTGAGGTGGAGGTTGCTTGGGTGTCTGCTTTGGAGGCCTCTGTTGTTTTGGTAGATTTTTAATCAGCGCCTCCGAGTATGTTTTTGTGTGTTTATGTGTTTGGTTTGCAGTTGTGATAGTTCTATGTGAGACTGGGTTTGTGTTGTGCATGGTTACCTTCTCCTCCTGACTGGTCTTGCCAGTACTGAATTGAGAGAGCTCAGCCTCCAGTTTGGCTATATAGTTGCATCTCTCGCATCTGGATATAATTTGTAGCAGCCAACAGTCTGCTGTAATGGACTCCCACTCCATCAGGTGCAATGACAGACAACCCCCAACTGCTTCCAGAGACTAGCAAACCCCCTCTGCCTCTGGGCCAGCATCTAGCATAAGCCCCTCTGCCTCTGTGGGAAGATTAGTCCAGAGTGTCCCGGGAATACTGAGATTTCCGGAACCACATCATCCTCGCCCCTCGCTGATTCCTTGAAAAGGATCTTTGACAGACGGAGAAGCGGATCCAGAAGACAGTGTCTTCCTGTCCTTTTCACTCTGGACCAGAGTCTCACACACAGACTTCCTTAACAGGGAAGAACCATCATAGGGGGCGTTGGCAAAGGACACCTTGAAGGGTTCGGAGAACTGACGTAGCCGGAGACAGGTGTGTCACCTCATGGCAATGCCAGAGCCAGCCGCCCTTGCTGCTTCTTCTGTATGATGAGAAAGGAGGTGCATGGACGTACTGGAAACCAGTTTCTTCTCCAGCACCATGGACTCCAGGGATGACTCAGCTAACTCCTTGACTAGATCCACTGAAGTCGAATAACATGCGCCAAATAATTCAGCGTCTGTATAGAAAAGGTAGCTGAAGCATAAACCCGTTTCCCTAGATGGTCCACAGTCCTTGACTGTCGGTCAGGCAGATGGGATCGTGGAGCTCTCATGAGAGATCTGTTTCTTTGTGGGGGTTGCCGCCACCATTCCGTCTACCAGGGACCCCTTACTCCAGCTAGTCCTGTCGGGGGGGGGGGGGGCTAAGGACCTCATCTGGACATCTAGGAATTGGCTCTATGGTGTCTGGCTCCTTCCACACCTGAGAAGTAATGAGATACACAAGTGGATCCATGTAAGTGGACACCAAGGAAGTTGATGGGCCCATGCCGAAAGCCTCCAGGAACACCAACTCATCGACGGTTGGCTTTTGGGCAGACCCCCCCCCCCTTGACAAAGAAGTTCCATGATGTCCCCAAAGGGATCATCGTTGGGGGGGGTGATCTGGGGGAGCCTTCCCCTTCCTCCAAGTCGGCGTCATCTGTGACGAACTCTGGAGAGGAGTCCAGGTGCCTCCTTTTCCACGACCGTTTGCAGGTAACCTCCTCTGTGGGACTCCCCAAGGAGTACTCACAAACCACCTATTGTGTTCCGATGTGGGCTACATGGGGCAAATTGGGCATGAGCTGTCCCAAAGAGGACAAAATGGTTGCAGCCTCCCTCAGAGCTGAAGGAGCTGGGGCGGAATCTGAAGACGAAATGGTCAGGGGTCTCAACCCACATGAGAAAACCCTCTCCACCACATCGAATGCCGAAGGAAAGTGAGCTCCCAGGGATACCAATAAGGGGGACGCTCTCCTTGGGTTCAATGAGGGAGTCGAAGCATTGCCCACTGGAGCCGAGATGCCAAGAAGGAGAGGCTGTGCTCCAAAAAAACATGGAGACGACAGAACCCCCTCAGATCCAACCCCAAGGCTACGGCTCTGACAGCTCGGATCCAAACTAGTCAGATCCGACACACTCAAGGCAATGGCCGGCATTGAGGTACAAGGTACCGTCGGCGTCAACCCCCTGGCCCCGAGACCTCTCAGATTCAAGGGCTTCAAAACCAGAGGTCAGATAAGAGAAGGAGCAATGGGTGAAAAAAAGGGATGCGAACCCCCCCGCTCCAGAGGGAGAGGGTGCTGGCAAGATTCCCAACTGGATCTGGGTGTGTAGAAATTTCCGCATCATTTTATCCAGCTCAGCCTCACTTAAACTGTGTGTAGAGCGTGAAGAAGCTGCCACCGATGCTAGCCTGGAGTGGCAGTGGTGGGAAGTACTAGACTGCGGTCTAGACTCCTCCAGCATCAGAAAAAATATGGGTGAATGGAGCCGGGGGGTACTAGGCCTTGGAGGAGTCCTAGTCTTGGGAGGAGGATCCGCTGGAGCAGAATGGTCCAGCGACCTCTTCCTCTGCTTATCTTGGTTAGGTTTATCCCCCTCCATAGGTCTCGAAATGGTAGGTTGAGCCCCAGGGGCCTGGAAAGGGGACGAAACAGTAGCAGCCACAGCTAGTAGTAGCAGGGACAGCCGTCCCCGAAGCTAGCAGGAGGCCTTTCATCACTAACTTAGCCTTCCTATATTTGAGGGCCCTCGGGTTAAAGCCCACTCAAACAGAGCAGCACACCATGCACAGAGTATGGCCATCAGCTGGAGAGAGCTTGTGGCCACACACTGCACTTCCTGAAGACAGGCTTAGGAGTATCTCCCATACTCGTGCTGATAACACACACCAGCACACACCCACTATCACACACAAATCCCTAGGGGGAATGAAGGACGAAGGAACTGCCACAAAAGATCTACACCAAATTTTTTTTTGTTTTTTTTAACATGACGCACAACGTGAGGTAGGGGAAGTTAAAAAGGGAAGAAAAGGGGAACCTACACTCAAAGACCCACAAAAAAATGACAGTTACCCAACAATAAACCTGGAGGTCAGCAACCACGATGTTATGCTTTTCAGCGGCAAAATGAGATCTGGGGGAATGAAGGAGATAAGAGGGATACTGTGCGTAAGGGGAGGAGCTTGGAGCGCAGATCAGGTGCTAGTGAAGTGGCTGTCTCGGATCCGATCTGTATCAGACGACCCACAGGTTGATGACCTAATGAAGTCAACTACTTCAGATAAAGCTTTTAAATATAACATAAGGGGATAACGACATCATAATGGTAGCACTTTTCACATTATCTTAGAACATTAATGGTCTCACAGGTATATAAGAAAAGAGAGAGTAGTGAGCTATATTAAGAAATGCAAACTGCCAAGAGCTATACTTCAGGAGATGCATTTGTAAAGAAATGAGCAAGTGAATTTGATAAAGAAAGGATTTCAGGATGGTTAGTCACATGAACATCTAGGACAAAGAAGAGTAGTACTTACATTAATTGCTAGAGGAGCTCCAACAGTGACAGAAGAGGGGAAAAACATAATAGCAGATTTGTAGTAGTAAGGGGATGCTGGTAAGGGAAAAGGATTACACAGAAATGCTATTTATAATCCACATAAAACTGCAACAAAAGAGATTTCTCCCAGAATTTTCTTAATCATCTTTAAGAAAGGAATATTACTTACAGGTGGAGATTGAAATTTGATTTGAAACTGAGGACGTACCTGGGGGGCCTAGAAGGAAAAAAAATTAACAAAAGGGGGGTGGATTTTTGGAGAAATTTATGAAAATATTTGGTATTGAAGATGTGAAGTCAGTAGAAGCTCTTAGAGAATTTACAGGTTATTCCAAGGTACAAAAACTGGGCTAGGCAAGACAGAAATTACATTTCACAGGAACATGTGCATTTTAACTGAAAGTTTTGATACACATCCAATAACTATTTTGGATCATGTGCCAATAATTAAAATAAAATTGCAGGGTAAAGAAATAAAAATGATACACTTGCACTCTCGTGTCTGTTGTTAAACAGAGAGGAATTAATAGTTTGAGAGTTATTAGGGAAGATAAAATTTCCTCAGAAAATATAGCTAGGGAGTGGGTTAAAATGAAATACTTTTAAATAAAGCCTTCCAGATCTTAATCACTTTGACTCCTGGCTTCCAAAGTCCCATAGGAATACCATCTATTCCTAGAGACCTTCCTGTCAATTGGTTATACACCACCATTTTTTTAGTTTAAAAATAGGAGTATAAATAAAAGAAAGAACAATATGGTTAAGAGGTAGCAAGAATTATCTAGAGGGACTGACAGGTTGATGCACTGCAGAAAAATGGGAATCTCACTGAACAAGAGATGGCACAGATGCAGAGAACTGAACAGAAAATAAGGGACTACCTGGACAACATCTATGAGTTTAGAAAGATTGCTGTTAAGCACAACTTTTTTTTTTTTATAACTCCAGAATACAAACGTTTAGCACAATGGCTCTGGCAACAGAAAGTAGAAAGGGTTGTCGACAAGTTTAGGGAGCCTATAACAAGGAAAATAACCAGTGGTGCTGCGGTAGCATTGTCGCCTCATAGTAAGACGCTGTCCAGTTCGATTCTCAGCTAGAGCGTCTTCTGCGTGGAGATATTCGTGAATGGACGCACCTTTGTTGAAGGTTGTGCATCATGGCTGGTAACTCGGCACGTAAAAATCAACTACCAATCATTAGCGGATCGGAGTTCCGCTGTGGCGACCCCATAACCGGGAAAAGCCGAAAGACACAAAACTGTAGAGGTATTAGAAGTATTTCAGAAAGTTTATGAAAATCTGTATAGAGACATGTGGAAATCAAGTAAATGTACAAATGGAAATACTTATGGAAGAATTAAACATGCCAAGGTTAGACATACATGAGGCTCAATTATTAACAGGATAGGAGGAAATGATTCTCCCAGGAATACATGACATTTAGTTTGGAAATTAAAAGGCAAGAATCCAGATCTGGAAGGCTTTAATAGCATTTTAAAAGGAGAAACACCAACATCCTGAAAGAAAGCTGCAGTGGCTGTAATACCTAAAGATAAAGACCCATCAGATCCAGATTCACAGAGACCTACAGTATTTCTATTCTAAACCATTATTCTAAACTATTTACATCTATAATGGCTAAAACACTGACAGATTATGGATCAATTTGGTTTTGATGAGGGGACGCCAACATTTGACAACATTAATAGAACAATGATGATCCAGAGGGAAGTAGAGTAAGAAAATAGCTCTGTTGTTGAGTGGTCTTGATGTACATTTGCTAGGAAATGTATGCTCACTGGAGAGCAAGACTGACTATTTAAGGATGGATCTTTCCACACAATCTAAGGTGAGAAATAGCTGTGCACTTGTGTTCACTGAAACTTGGCTGAACTCCAGTATAAATGGTAGTACAATATATGTGTAGGGGGATGTCATTATTTCGTGCTGACAGAAATCAGTCTCTCTGTGGCAAATCTCATGGAGGGGGTGTACAAATTCTGAAATAATTACCTCTCACTGCTAAGAGAAAGTACAGTTTTGTACCTACCATAAATGTAGATGTTTGAGTGTTCACCTTGCTGCAGTCATCACACTTGGATTATCCTGCAGTCAGGCGGTCCCGCAGTCGGCCCGAATTCCAAAGTCTTGGTCCGGTGTCGGTTGCTGTCGCTTCTTCCCTGACGTCAGTGCGCCAGGGGTATACAAGACGCATCCGACACCATTTTCTTCAGTTTTTCTTGCCCCAGATGTCAGGTGCCCCCAAAAGGTAGGCAAAATAAATATATATATATATATATATATATATATATATATATATATATATATATATATATATATATATATATATATATATATGGCTATATAAAAATAAAACAAAACCCTTGGGTACAAGCAAATACACCACAGAGGTAGTATAGGATAAAGTGGTAGAGATAAGTTCAGCTAGTTCAGAGGGGATGGAGGGAGGGTAACCTGGACTGCAGCAGGGTGAACACTCGAACATCTACATTTATGGCAGGTACAAAACTGTACTATGTTCATCGTGTTACCCTGCTGCAGTCATCACACTTGGGTTGAATCCCAAAGCTAAGGAGGGGAGGTGGAGTCAAACAGGGTTAGAAGAAGCTAGTAGGCCCTGCAAAACTGCAGTGGCAAAACCAGCTCTAGTCTTAGAGTAAACAGGTAAGTGATGGTGTTTGGTGAAGGTGTGCACTGAACTCCAAGTAGCAGCTTCCAGAATATCCTTGGTTGGCACTCCCCTGAGAAAGGCTGCTGATGTAGCTGTAGCCCTGGTGGAGTGGGACCTAACGTTATAGCAGGTACTGGTTTCCCATGATGTGTGTAGGAGAAACGTATGCAATGTCCTATCCATTTAGAAATGGTCTGTTTTGAGATAGCTTTTCCTTGTGATCCTGTAGCATAGGCTACAAAGAGCTGGTCAGTTTTTCTGAAAGCCTTAGTTTTACCCCAAGTAGTAAAGTAATTGCCTGTGAATGTCCAAAGAGTGCAGGAGTCTTTCTCCTTTGTTCTGGGGATTTGGGAAGAAGGTGGGCAAGTGAATGGTTTGGTTTAGGGCCACACTGGATACCACCTTTGGCATAAAGGATGGATTAGTTCGTAGAGAAACCCTGTCTTGATGAAAAATGAGGAAAGGTTCCACTGCCATTAGTGCCTGTAGCTCAGACTCTTCTAGCTGATGTTATTGCTAGTAGTAGGGCAGTTTTCCATGAAAGAAATTTTAAATCAGCTGAAAAAGCTGGTTCAAAGGGCGGCAGTGTAAGCTTTTCCAGGACAAAGTTGAGATCCCAAATAGGTGTTGGAGCTCTCCTTGGCAGTCTTAAGTTCTTAGCCCCTCTGAGGTACTGTCTTAGGAGTGGATGTAAAAATAAAGGAGGATCCGTGCTGTAATGAGCTGAAATTACTGAGGCGTGGATCTTAATAGATGAAAAGGAAAGTCTTTTGTGTAACATCTCAGTTAAATATTGTAAAATCTGAGGAATGTTCGGCTCCAGGGGATTTAGGCCTTTAGCCTGGTTCCAGGCGCAAAATCTTTTCCATTTGTCTGAATAGGTTTTCCTGGTGCTGGGCCTCCTGGCCTCCAGAATGACATCCATAACAGCTTTGGATAAAGGTGTTGGCTGGTTCTTTAGGTAATTTGCCATGCAGCCAGGTTTAAAGTCTTGAGCTGGCTGTGTAGAATCAGATTGTCTCGCTGGGTGAGCAGGTGAGGAATTTGTGGCAAAATCCATGGTGGGCCCTGGGCCATGTTCCTTAAAAAGTACAGTTTTGTACCTACCATAAATGTAGATGTCCGAGAGGCATGCATCTGCAGTCCTTACAAATGGGTTGTCCTGTCCTCAGGCAGCCCTTCGGTCGGCCAGATTCCAAAGTCTGGGTCTGGCCTCGGCTGATGTCGCACTTCACCCGACGTCACAGCTGCAGTTCTTCGGGTATAAAGGCATCAGCCGACGCCATTTTCCTCAGTCTTTCTTGCCGCGTGGCGCCCGAAGCAGAAGCTGTTCGCAAGTGCCGGTCGGTCAGAACCAGAGATTACTACTACCGAAGACTTCTAAAAAGCTAAGTACCCCGTTGGAGACTCTTTCTTGCCTCAGCCGATGTCAGAAAAAGTGAATAACTGTTTAACTTGTGGGAAACAAATACCTCAAAGATTTCCACTCTTACTGCCTACCTTGTTTAGGCCCAGACCACGACGTAGCAAGCTTGTCTAGCCTGTGCTTCTTTCAACCTGACGGACACTTAGACGTCGGTCGGAATTTGCTGAGGAGTTTTTCGGCTCCGCTTTTGCTTACAACATGCCGTCGGAAACTCCGACTTCGCAATTTACTAAAAAGCGCAAGGAAAAGGACCGACACTCGCGGTCCGCGGTTTCGGCCGAAACCGCGGTTAAGTCAACCGCGACTGTCTCGGCTTCGGCTGAAACAGAGTCCACGGTCCTTCCTCCGGCCGAAAGCTTGCCTCCTACCGAGGCCTCATCCAGCATGGCTGAATCTGCTACTGAAATCCCACCTGCTCCTGCAGGATCACAGGATTTATCTGATACTATCCCTTTAGATATATCTACTCCTGCACGTGGGGCTGCTAGGCCCCCTGCATCCATGTCGATTAAGGCTTTTGCCAGGGCTAAAGCAGCTAAATCTACCAAGAATGTGCCTGCTAAGCCCCCCTCTCACAGGCCTAGCTCTAGTACTCAAATGCTTAGTCTAGCAGAGGATCTTATTTCTTTGATCCGGGGATCCCAACCCCACCCTGACAGGTCCTCTCACCCTCCTCCAGAGAAGAGGCCTAGAGCAGAGCCCCCTGAGCCAGTTTCTACAGATTATAGATTCAGAACATACAGACCCTCCAGAGGGCCCTTTTTCTCCTTATGAGGACTCTGATGCAGAAGACTCCATCCCTTCTGCCTCTCCTCCTGAGGAATTTTCTTTTGGGGAAACCTTGCATGCTATGAGGGAACAATTTCAATGGCAGGGCCAGGATTTTTCAGACTCTAGGAAGAGGCTTAGGACCTTTTTGCATTTGTCACAGCATAGGCCTTTAGCCATTCCTCCAGTACTTACTGTTGTGGATGATGCATTTAATGACGTTTGTCCTGCTCCTGATTCACTTCCTCTGGCCCCTGCTAAGCCCGACAGGTACTACAGGGTTCCGGACACACATTATCATTTATATAAGGCTCCTTTTGCAGATCCTGAAACTATTTCACAGGGACCCAAGGCAGTAGCAGCTACCTCTGCCAAAAACCCCCTCCCCTCTGAAAGGGAATCAAGGGCCTTAGAGAGATGGGGTAAAAAAGTTTACACTTCTGCTACTCTTTCAGCTAGGGCCTTAAACTGTCAATTCCACATGATTCAGTATCAGGAATTTATGTTAGATCAGTTAACTAAAAAACTGTCCTCTCCTGAACCATTAGATAAAAAATCTTTACAGGAAATGGTACATAACATTCAGCAGGTCAGTAATCATTCCTTAAAATGCGGCTATGATGCACTGGAGGCTTCCTTTAGATCAGCTATGACTGGTACAGTGATCAGAAGGCATGCATGGTTAAAAGAGCAGTCCTTACCAGACCATGTTAAATCAAAGCTTCTAGATGCTCCCATGGATAAGCTCAGTTTGTTTGGCTCCCCTGCACAGCAGGTGCTGAAGAAGGTGGAAGAGAAAGCAAAATCTGTACAGACAGTCAAGGATTTCTTACAGGTCCAGCCTCTAAGGTTTAGTAGGAACTGGCCTTCTAAGAATTGGTCCTTTCCAGACACCAGAGCACAGAGAGGCAGGAATAGGCGCCCAAGAGGCAGGGGTCAATCCAGAGGTGCCTACAGGGGGCGTCAGTGGCAACCTAACAACCAGCGAAGTACTGCCACAGATCCAGCCACTACCACTTCCACAGGACAATCACAGTGACTTGGCTCTGAGACCGCCTACCAGGGAACAACTAGAAGCACCCTTAGGCGGAAAGCTAGCCTTATTTTCGGAAAACTGGCATCACATCACAGGAGACAAATGGATTTTACAGACAATAGACCAAGGTTGCAGGTTTCGCTTCCATACTCTACCAAGGAAGAGAGGAATGCCAAACCTACCTCCAAATCAAAAGAAAACAGCTCTAGAACAAATAGGCCACTTGATAAGGATGAGAGCTATAGAAAAGGTACCGTCTATGGAACAAGGGCAAGGATTTTACTCCAGACTTTTCCTGGTGCCAAGAAAAGAAAACCAATGGAGACCTATTCTCGACCTGTCCGCTCTAAACACATATCTCATTGTTCCAAAATTCAAAATGCTGACCCTACAGCAGCTTCTTCCCATGCTGGGCAAGGGGTCTTGGCTGGTAACTCTAGATCTCAAGGAGGCATACCTGCACGTCCCCATTCGACCAAATTGCAGAAGATACCTCAGATTTCTTGCAGGATCAGAGCATTATCAATTCTCAGCATTGCCCTTTGGCTTATCTACTGCGCCCAGAGTATTCACGAAATGCCTGGCATCAGTAATTGCTTATTGCAGGCTTCAGGAAATTCAAATTTACCCTTACCTGGACGACTGCCTGTTACAAGCGGACAACAAAAACAAATTAGAAAAATATTTGAAAAAGGTCATTCATCTACTACAAGCCTTGGGATACACAGTCAATATAAAAAAGTCAAGGCTGATACCATCCCAGACAATAACCTTCTTGGGTGCAGACCTGGACTCATCAAATCAAATGGCATCCCTCACAGCAGAAAAGCAGAAGCACCTTCCCCTCTATTTCATGGCATTAACAACGCAGAACCAGCTAACAGCAAGAAAAGTCTTGCAAGCCCTGGGTTACATGGCATCCTGCATAATATTGATTCCACATGCCAGACTACATATGAGGAAGTTGCAATGGTACCTAAGGAATTTATGGTCTCAGCACAAGCACAGCCTAGAAACCCAAATTCCAATAATTCCATGCCTGAAGCAAGAATTCCAATGGTGGGCCCAGGCCTGTCAACTGAACAAGGGATTGCCCTTCCACAGCCCTCAACCAAGCCAGACTATCACCACGGATGCCTCAGATCTCGGTTGGGGGGCACACATGCTGGACAAGCGCATACAAGGCCTATGGACTCAAGACCAGCTGAACCTACATATAAATCAAAAGGAGATGCTGGCAGTAAAACTGGCAATTCAGACATTCAGACCGTTTCTTCAACAGGGTCAATTGCTGATAAGGACGGACAACACCACAGTTATGTGGTACATCAACAAACAGGGAGGCACACATTCATACCCTCTATGCCGGATGGCAATGGACCTCTGGAATGTGGCACTGAGCTACAAGATTCAGCTACAGGCAATATTTGTACCAGGAAAAGAAAACATACTAGCAGACATCCTAAGCAGAACTACCACGGATGCCCACGAATGGATGCTGCATCCAGACATAGTACAGTTGTGTACACCTACCATAAATGTAGATGTTCGAGTGTCTTCACTGTTGCAGTCATAACTGTAGGGTGCTCCTGCCGGCAGGCAGCCCGAGGTCGGCCAGAATCCCAAAGTCTGGGTCCGGCGTCGGCTGTTCAAGCTAGTACCCTGACGTCAGTACGCTTTGGTACATAGCCCTCAGCCGACGCCATCTTCTCCAGCCTTTCTTGCCCTAGATGTCAGAAGACCCCAATAAATCAAAAATGAATCCAACAAGGAAACACAAATACAACACAAAAAAGGAAAAGGGAGAAAAAAGAGGGGATAGGAGGGAGGGAAACCCCGACTGCAACAGTGAAGACACTCGAACATCTACATTTATGGTAGGTGTACACAACTGTACTATGTTCTTCGTGTTTCACTGTTGCAGTCATAACTGTAGGGTGGAATCCCAAAGCAGTGCAAAAGGGGAGGGGGCTTTAGATAGAAGAAGGGGAGGCAAGAATACCCTGCAAAACAGCAGAGGCAAAGCCTGCCCTGGTCTTAGAAAACAGAGGGAGATTGTAGTGCTTGGAAAAAGTATGCACAGAACTCCAAGTGGCAGCTTCCAAGATATCCTTGGTAGGGACTCCTCTGAGGAAAGCTGTAGAAGTGGCAGCTGCTCTAGTAGAATGACTTCTAATGGTACCTGGAGACTGTTTCCCATGATGAGTGTAACAAAATCTGATTCCATAAGCAATCCATTTGGAAATAGTTTGTTTAGAAATAGGTTTTCCAAGAGAACTGGAAGCAAAAGAAACAAACAATTTATTAGACTTTCTGAACTCTTTAGTCTTGTCCAGGTAAAATCGTAACTGTCTGTGGACATCTAATGAATGCAAAATCCTTTCCCCTTTATTTTGAGGATTTGGAAAGAAAGTAGGAAGGTGAATTGTCTGATTTAAAGCCACTTTCGAAATCACCTTAGGCATGAAAGTAGGATTGGTCCTCAAGGATACTCTGTCCTGATGGAAAATAAGGTATGGTTCCACAGCCATGAGAGCTTGCAACTCTGAGACCCTTCTGGCAGAGGTCAATGCTAATAAAAGAACAGTCTTCCAAGATAAAAACTTAATATCTGAAGATGCAGCAGGCTCAAAAGGAGGCAAAGTAAGTTTTTCTAAAACATAATTAAGATCCCAGGCAGGGACAGGAGGGGTCCTGGGAGGCCGCAAATTTTTAGCCCCTCTCAAGAATTGCTTCACCAAAGGATGAGAAAAAACAGGAGGATCAGAACTGAAATGCGCAGAAATAGCAGAAGCATGAATCTTAATGGAAGAAAAGGAAAGTCCTTTAGATAAAAGTTCTGAAAGGTAAAGCAAAATAGAAGAGATATCAGGAACCAGAGGATCCGAACCTCGGTCTTGCATCCAAATACAAAACCTCTTCCATTTAGAGGCATAGGATTTCCTAGTGCTAGGCCGTCTAGCTTCCAGAAGAACATCCAAAACTTGTTTGGGAAGACTAGAGGAAATCAAATTCCTTTGAAGAGCCAAGCTGCCAGGCAAAGGGTCTTGAGATTGGGATGTAGTAACTGACCCTGATGCTGGGACAGAAGTGAAGGGTTCAGAGGGAGAATCCAAGGAGGCCCCAAGAACAGGTGCTTTAAAGTTGGATACCAAAACTGTCGAGGCCAATATGGAGCAATCAGGATGAGGAACTTGGGCTTGTCCTGTTTTATCTTCAGTAATACCCGAGGAAGTAGAGGAAGAGGAGGGAAGGCATATCCTGAAAGACTTCTCCAGCTGAAGGACAGGGCATCCACCCTCCAAGCTGTTTTGTGGAAGGCCCTGGTGCAAAAGCGAGGCAGCTGATGATTGAGATGGGATGCAAACAGATCTATCTGGGGACATCCCCAAACTGCAGTAATCCTGTTGAATAAGTTGGTGTCTAGCATCCATTCGTGAGGATCTGAAATGTTTCTGCTCAGGCTGTCTGCTAAGAGATTTTGTTTCCCTGGAATGAATTGAGCCTGGAGATGTAGATTCAAATTTAGAGCTGTGTCCCATAAAGTCATAGCTAGTCTGCAAAGGGGGTAAGAATGAGAACCCCCCTGCTTGTTGATGTACCACATGACCGTGGTGTTGTCTGTACGAATTAGCAGAGGCCCTGGTTGCAAAAGGTTCTTGAAGGCTTGAAGGGCATTTTGAACTGCCAACATTTCCTTCAGATTGATGTGCCAGTGAAGCTGGTCCTCTGTCCAGGTTCCCTGCTGGCAACTGTCTAGAAAGTGTGCTCCCCAAGCATAATCCGAGGCGTCCGTGGTTAGGATTTGAGTAGGTTGAGGAAGACGAAAAGGCTTTCCTTCGTTTAAAGTGCATACCCTGGACCACCAGAGGAACTCCCTCTGAAGGCAGGGGATCAGAGGAACCAGAATATCCAGATCGTGATAATGCTGTGACCATACGCTTTTCAGATACCATTGAAGCTTTCTCATGTGAAGCCTTGCGTTTGGAATCAACAGAATGCAGGAAGCCATGTAGCCCAGAGCCTGCAGGAATTTCCTTGCAGTGAGCTGAGATAGAGTTGCTAAGGTGCTGAAAGTAGAAGCCAGCTGAGTTTGCTTTTCTGGAGTGAGGAAGGCCCTTTGTACGGTTGTATTTAAGAGGGCTCCCAAGAATACCATTTGTTGAGAAGGGATCAAATGTGACTTTTTTGTGTTCACTGTGAATCCCAGTAGGAGGAGAAGACGTTGAACAAAGTCCAGATGGTGAAGCAGAAGATCTTTGCTGTCTGCCTGAATAAGGCAGTCGTCCAAGTAGGGGTAAATCTGGATCCCCTGAAGTCTGCAGTAAGCCACTACTGGTGCCAGGCACTTGGTAAAAACTCTGGGCGCAGTAGATAAACCAAAGGGCAGTACAGAGAATTGAAAGTGCCTCGAACCTGCCTTGAACCTGAGGAACTTCCTGCGTTCTTGCCTGATGGGAATATGTAAATAGGCTTCCTTTAAGTCCAGTGTCACCATCCAGGCGTCCTGAGAAAGCATTGGAATTAGTTGCTGCAGAGTAAGCATCTTGAATTTTGGAATTTCCAAAAAGGTGTTTAATACAGAAAGGTCCAGAATGGGTCTCCATGAGTTTTGTTTTCTGGGGACCAGAAACAGTCTTGAATAAAAACCTTTTCCCATCTCCGAGAGTGGAACAGGCTCTATGGCTCTCATGGCCAGAAGAGCATCCACTTGAGTTAAGGCCTCTGACCATTGATGTTTTGGCAGATCTGGCCCACCGTGAGCCCTTGGCAAAGTGTGAAAGTGGAATTTGTAACCTTTTAAAATCACGTCCAATACCCATCTGTCCTGGGTAATATGAGTCCAATTTCTGTAAAAAAGAGACAGTTTTCCTCCGAGAGGGGCATCCAGGTGAAGGAGTCCTGTAGCCCAACCAAGAGAGTCATTGAGTTTGCTTTCTTTGAGATTGGGATCTGTCTTCTCCCCTTCTAGGCGAAGAAGCAGTCCATTGTCTAGATCTGTAAGAGGCCTGCCCTTGACCACGACCTCTGGAGCGCCTATATCTTCCCCTTTGAGGCCTGTCAGACGTGGGAAAGGACCAATTTTTAGAGGGCCAATTCCTGGAAAATCTAGGAGGCTGAACTTGCAAGAAATCTTTTACAGTCTGCATAGACTTTGCCTTTTCTTCCATCTTTTTAATAACTTCCTCAGCCTTGGATCCAAAAAGATCATCATGTTGAACAGGTGCATCTAATAACTTAGCCTTAACCTGTTCAGGTAAACTGTTCACGAAGCCAGGCATGTCTCCTGATAACAGTACCAGAGGCTGCAGCCCTGCAAGAAGCATCCAAAGCATCAAAACCACAATGTAAACTATGCTTGTTCACTTGTTCAGTAGCATGCAGGACATCCTGCAGTTCCTTATCGTCTGCACAAGCAGGAAGGGAAGCAAGCTTTTGCTTTAAAACAGACAAAAGAAATTGCTGATACTTAAACATATGAAACTGGCAATTTAAAGCCCTTACAGACAGGGTAGCAGAAGTATACACCTTTTTTCCCCACCTGTCTAAAGCACGAGAATCCTTCTCAGAGGGAATAGGATTTTTAGAAGTAGCCACCTTAGCAGCCTTAGAGCCCTGAGAAATAGTTTCAGGATCCGCAGAAGGGTTTTTAAATAAAAATAAATGAGAGTCAGGAACCCTATAAAATCTATCAGGCTTAGAAGGAGCAGGAGGCATGGAATCAGGATTCAAATTAGCCTCAGAAAAAGCATCATCTACTATGTCCAAAACAGGAGGGATAGCTAAAGGCCTATGTTGAGGAAGAAGAAGAAATTCTCTAAGCCTCTTCTTGGAAGCAGAATACTCCTGTCCTTCCCAATGAAAATGTTCCCTCATCTCATGCAACGTTTCCCCAAAAGAGAAATCCTCAGGCGGAGAGGCCGAGGGTAGAGAGTCCTCAGCATCCGAATCCTCATAAGGAGGAAAGGAATAGTCCTGGTCTGAGGAAGAAACAGAAGATACAGAAGCCTGGTCAGAGGAATCCAGAGTAACATCCTGTCGAGGCCTTTTCTCAGGAGGGGGGTGAGAACCCCTAATCATTGTAAGCAAATCGTCAGCCATCTTTAATAACTGCTTTTGTGTCTTGGGAGTGGATTCAGAAGCAGCTTGAGCAGCAACTTTAGACTTTACAGGAGTCTTTGTCTTTGAAATAGTTAAGTGAGTAGGCCTGAAAACCCCCTCAGAAGCCAGTACCTGCACAGCGGTTCCGGACCCATCTGAAGGAGCGACGTCCGAAGGTCCTGCAGCAGGTAATATAGTGGGCCTTGATGGCTCCCCATGGGAGTCCGTATCGGCCATCGGTTCAGAAGTGGCGGACGACAGGGGCTGCAAAAGCGCCTCACTGACGACAGCCGAACCGGACGCTGGCTCCAGCTGCAACGAGTCCTGTTTGGACCTCGGAGGCCTGTCTTTGTCTTTGCGCTTCTTTTGAACTCCGGTAGTGTCCGACGACATTCTATAACTGAAGCGTCTGCCAAAATAATTTAAAGCCCAATCGTACCTGCGCTTGATAGTACGAGAGTTGAACCTGGCACAGAACCGACAACAAGAAACGTCGTGGTCAGGGCCTAAGCAAGGTAGACAGTAAGAGTGGAAATCTTTATGAGGTATTTGTTTCCCACACGCTATACAATTATTAACTTTTTCTGACATCGGAGGAACAAGAAAAAGATTCTCCAATGGGGTACTTAGCTTTGAGAAGAGAAGTAAGAACTTCGGACCGACAACAACAAAATACGCTGTTCGAAAATCGCCAACCAACGACTTGCGAGCTGCTTCCCACCGTATGGCAAGAAAGACTGGAGAAGATGGCGTCGGCTGAGGGCTATGTACCAAAGCGTACTGACGTCAGGGTACTAGCTTGAACAGCCGACGCCGGACCCAGACTTTGGGATTCTGGCCGACCTCGGGCTGCCTGCCGGCAGGAGCACCCTACAGTTATGACTGCAACAGTGAAACACAAAGAACATCTTCAAATCCATTACAAGGAAATGGGGACTACCAGAAATAGACTTATTCGCATCCCCACTCAACCATCAACTGAAAAAATTCTGCACAAGGACTTACCACCCACTTGCTTGGAAGGTGGACTCCCTATCCTTCAGTTGGAAAGACCTGACAGCATATGCATTCCCACCTCTTCCTTTGATGCACAAGGTGCTACTGAAGATCAAAGAAGACTGGCCAAGGATCATCCTGATAGCTCCAGACTGGCCGAGGCAGCATTGGTACCCATTACTGAGGAGTATGTCTCGGGAACAAATATGGCCTCTGCCCCTAGTTCCCTTACTGCTAACACAGAACAACTTCAAAACCCTGCATCCAAACCTAAAAACGCGGCAGCTAACTGCCTGGAACATTGCATAAGACAAAATAACCCAGATTTATCTCAAAGGGTTAAGGACATTATCTTGGAGGCTCGCAGACCCTCAACAAGAAAAACTTACTCAGCAAAATGGAAAATATATCTCATTTGGAGTGCAGCAAAAGGAGAAAATGTGTCACTGGTAAACATAGCTAACATCCTGGAATACTTGGCAGAACTTTTCCACAATGGCCTGTCCTATTCTTCCATTAAGATTCATGCATCAGCTATTTCTGCAGAATACAACATGGATCCTCCAGTCTTCTCACATCCTCTACTCAGGCAGTTTCTGAGAGGAATTAAAAATGTGAAACCACCAAGGAAGCCACCATTGCCCGCTTGGGACTTGAACTTTGTGCTAGAAAAATTAACACTCCCTCCTTTTGAGCCAGCAGCAACAGCAGAATTACAGTACTTATCATGGAAAACTACTTTCCTGCTTGCAATCACTTCAGCAAGAAGGGTTTCTGAATTACAGGCATTAATGGCAGTACAGCCCTTCCTTATCTTCCATCAAGATAGTGTCCATGAGAACTAATCCTACCTTTATGCCAAAGGTAGTCTCCAGGGTATCTTTAAACCAAGCTATCCACCTGCCTACATTCTTCCCCAACCCACAGAACAGGGGAGAAAGGCTATTACATACCTTGGATGTACATAGACAATTACGCTACTACCTGGACAGAACCAAGAGCAATAGAAAAACTGACCAGTTACTGGTAGCATATGCAACAGGAATGGAAGGAAAAGCAATTTCAAAACAGACAATCTCTAAGTGGATAGGAAATTGCATTAGATTCTGTTACTCTTACCATGGGAAGGCAACTCCAGAAAACATCAGACCTCATTCCACAAGGGCTACAGCCACTACTACAGCTTTTTTACGAGGAGTGGCTACCAAAGACATTTTAGAGGCTGCTACTTGGAGCTCCGTGCATACATTTGCCAAGCATTATAATCTACCCTTATATTCCAGATCCCGAGCAGGTTTTGCCACTGCTGTTTTGCAAGGGATCTTAACTGCACCATAATCTTACTATTATCTCCTCCCCCAGTTTGGCTATGGTATTCTACCCATTTGTAAGGACTGCAGATGCACCCTTGAAGGACATAGTACAGTTTTGTACCTACCATAAATGTACATGTCCGAGAGGCATGCATCTGCAGTCAGGATTACCCACCCTCCTTCCCCTCTGTGGTACTCCTAGGGTATTTGCCCATCTTGTAGCTAGCTGGGGGAATCTATTATGGTGTATTTGTTTGTATATATGTATATACATGTTTATTTCTATTTGCTCTCTTTTGTTTGGAAATATTTGCATTTATCCAAATTTAGCCTTCCTAGAGGGCACCTGGCATCTGGGGCAAGAAAGACTGAGGAAAATGGCGTTGGCCGATGCCTTTATACCCGAAGAACTGCAGCTGTGACGTCGGGTGAAGTGCGACATCAGCCGAGGCCAGACCCAGACTTTGGAATCTGGCCGACCGAAGGGCTGCCTGAGGACAGGACAACCCATTTGTAAGGACTGCAGATGCATGCCTCTCGGACATCTACATTTATGGTAGGTACAAAACTGTACTTTTTAAGGAACATGGCCCAGGGCCCACCATGGATTTTGCCACAAATTCCTCACCTGCTCACCCAGCGAGACAATCTGATTCTACACAGCCAGCTCAAGACTTTAAACCTGGCTGCATGGCAAATTACCTAAACAACCAGCCAACACCTTTATCCAAAGCTGTTATGGATGTCATTCTGGAGGCCAGGAGGCCCAGCACCAGGAAAACCTATTCAGACAAATGGAAAAGATTTTGCGCCTGGAACCAGGCTAAAGGCCCAAATCCCCTGGAGCCGAACATTCCTCAGATTTTACAATATTTAACTGAGATGTTACACAAAAGACTTTCCTTTTCATCTATTAAGATCCACGCCTCAGTAATTTCAGCTCATTACAGCACGGATCCGCCTTTATTTTTACATCCACTCCTAAGACAGTACCTCAGAGGGGCTAAGAACTTAAGACTGCCAAGGAGAGCTCCAACACTGAGGACAGGACAACCCATTTGTAAGGACTGCAGATGCATCCTTGAAGGACATCTGGATACCAATGTTGGCGTGGCCAGTCTGGTGCAACAAGAATCATTTGTGGCCTCTCTAATCTGACTTTCAGCAGTACCTTTGCTAGAAGAGGCAGTAGAGGGAAGGCATACACTGTTAATGTTTTCCAACTGGATGAGAGGGCGTCCACTTTCCAAGCTAGTGGATGGAAGGTCCTTGTGCAAAAATTTGAAGTTGGTGGTTGTGCGGGCTTGCAAACAGATCTATGTCTGAGCATCCCCATTTTTGAGCTATCATTGCAAATACTTGTGGATCTAGTTTCCATTCGTGTGGATCCATGATGTTTCTGCTTAGGCCGTCTGCCAATGTGTTTTTCTTTCCTGGCAGGAATTGTGCTTGTAACTGAACCTGGTAAGACAGTGCAGTGTTCCACAAGGTCATTGCTTGCCTCCACAGAGGGTAGGAATGCGTGCCCCCTTGCTTGTTTATGTACCACATAACTGTGGTGTTGTCTGTCCTTATTAGTAGTTGTCCTGGGTGTAGAAGGTCCTTGAAAGCTGTTAGGGCATTCTGCACTGCTAGCATTTCTTTTTGATTGATATGCAGGTGTCTCTGATCTGTAGTCCATTTGCCCTGAATGCACTGTCCTGCCATGTGTGCTCCTCAAGCATAGTCCGATGAATTTGTTGTCATAGTTTGCCTGGCTGTGGGTAAGGTGAAAGGCTGACCCTTGTTGAGGTGACATGTCTGTGCCCACCATAGAAACTCCTGTTGAAGGCAGAGAATGAGTGGAATCATTGTTTCCAAGCTGTGGCTGTGCTGAGTCCATACACTTTTCAGGTACCACTGTAAATTCCTCATATGCAGTTTTGCAAATGGTATTAGTAGTATGCAAGATGCCATGAATCCCAAGGCCTGCAGAATTTTTCTTGCTGGGAGTTGGGTCTTTGTTGCCATTATTGTGAAATAGTGAAACAGCTGCTGTTGTTTGTCTGGCGCGAGATAAGCCATCTGGGCCGTTGTATTCAAGCTGGCACGCAGGAATATTACGTTTTGTGAGGGCACTAGTTTTGATCTCTTTTCATTTACTGTGTACCCTAGGCAACTTAGAAGGAGTTTGACAAATGCCAGATGCTGTAAAAGAATGTCCTTGCTTTCTGCTTGAATAAGGCAGTCGTCCAGGTATGGGTATATTTGAATTCCTCTTTGTCTGCAGTATGCAATTACTGGTGCCAGGCATTTTGTGAAGACCCTGGGCGCAGTAGATAAGCCAAAGGGCAGTGCAGAGAATTGATAATGCGTTGAACCTGCAATGAAGCGGAGGTATCCTCTGCAATTTTGTCTGACAGGGACATGCAGATATGCCTCCTTGAGGTCCAAAGTGACAAGCCAAGCATTCTTGCCCAGCATGGGGAGAAGCTGCTGTAGTGTTAGCATCTTGAATTTTGGTACTTGCAGATAGGTGTTCAGAATTGAAAGATCCAGAATGGGTCTCCATGCTTTGTCCTTTCTTGGAACTAGGAAGAGTCTTGAGTAAAATCCTTGTCCTTGCTCCTGTGTAGGTACCTGTTGAATGCCTCTCATATGTTCATGAGAGCTGTAATTTGTTTTTGTGCCTCTGCCCATTGATTTGGTGGCAGGTTTGGCATTCCTTTGATCCTTGGTAAGGTATGAAAGTGGAATCTGTATCCTTGAGAGACAATGTTTAGAACCCATTTGTCTTTTGTGATGATGTGCCAGTTGTCTGCAAAAAATGCTAGTTTTCCTCCCAAGGGTGTTGCCAGGAGAGATTTGCTTGGTAGTTTGAGGATAGAGTCATTGTGTCTGCCTTCTGCTAGCTTGGGGCCTGTCTTCTCCTCTTTTCTGGGTAGCAGAACCCCATTGGAGAGGTTTGTAAGGGTCCTGTGACTGACCTCTGCCCCTTGGGCGTCTGCATTTGCCCCTCTGTGATCTGTCTGAAGCTGGAAAGGATCAATTTTTTGTTGGCCAATTTCTGCTGAAGCAAGGGGGTTGTACCTGCAAGTAATCCTTGACTGTTTGCATAGATTTAGCCTTATCCTCCATTTTCTTTAAAACCTCTTCTGCTTTGACACCAAATAATACAGCCTGTTGTAAAGGTGCATCTAATAATTTTGCTTTAACATGGTCAGGGAGGGTTTGCTCTTTTAACCAAACATGTCTACGAATGACAGAGCCAGTAACAGCTGCTCTACAAGAAGCTTCCAATTAATCAAATCCGCATTGTAAAGTATGCTTGCCCACCTGTTCAGCTGCATGCAACAGATCCTGCATTTCATTGAATTCAGGCTGTTCTGAATATGTGCTCATTTTTTGTTTTAACTGGGACATCAGGAATTGTTGATATTTCAACATGTGAAACTGACAATTTAATGCTCTCATAGCAAGAGTTGCAGAGGTGTATATTTCCTTTCCCCATCTATCTAGGGCTCTGGAATCTTTTTCAGAGGGCACAGGATTTTTGGCCATAGAAGCTTTTGCTCCCTTAGGACCCTGGGATATGGTTTTTGGGTCAGCTACAGGGCTTTTATAAAGAAATTTGTGTGAGTCAGGTACTTAATCTGTCTGGTTTGGCTGGAGCAGGAGGTAGAGAGTCTGGATTTAAACTAGACTCCAAGTAGACATCATCCACAATATCTAAAACAGGAGGGATAGCAAGAGGTCTGTGCTGGGGTAATAAAAGGAACTCTCGGAGCCTTTTCTTAAAATCTGAGTAATCCTGGCCTTCCCAGTGGAAATGTTCCCTCATGGTATGTAATGTTTCCCCAAAGGAGTAGTCTTCAGGGGGAGATGCTGAGGGAATAGCCTCTTCAGCATCAGAATCCTCATAAGGTGCAAAAGTGTAATCCTGTTCCTCAGAAGAATCTGAGGAGAGAGAAACCTGGTCAGAGGATGCATAATCCTCCTCTTGTCTTGGTCTTTTATCAGGAGGGGGATGGGAACCCCTGATAAGGGTAATTAAATCTTCAGCCATCTTAAGCATCTGTTTCTTAGGCATGGGGCCTTGACCTGTAGACTGATGAACAGTTTTCTTAGGTTTTAAAGGAGTTTTAAGCTTAGCATAAGACTTAATGGTGAGTGTAGTCGGTCTGAAGACACCTTCTGCAACAGAAGGTGTTTCCTCTGCACCAGTGTCGGTAGATGGCTGCATCGGCCTAGTAGACTCCGCTTGGGAGTCGGCAGCTGTCTGGGGTTCCAGCTCTGCGGTCGTCGGGGGCTGCGTAGGTGCCTCACTGAAAACCGGAGAACCGGCGACAGGCCCAGCTGAGGCCTCGGGGTCTGGCTTATTCCTAGGCTGCCTGTCCTTATCCTTGCGTTTTTTATGAATTGCGGTCGTCGGCTGCTCCGACGGCATGATATAATTAAATTTCCTACCAAAGTAATGCTGTGCGAAGTCAAAATGGCGTTTGATAGTGCGTTTATTAAACCTAGCGCAAAACCAACAACCTGTGACGTCGTGGTCTGGGCCTAGGCAAGGAATACAACAGGAATGGAAGTCCTTATGAGGTATTTGCTTCCCACAAGAAATGCAATTGTTAACTTTTTCTGATATCGGAATGAGGCAAGAAAATGTTCCCCAACGGGGTACTTAGCTTTAATGAAGACTTCGGACTGAAATTCAAATGGAAAATCTCAGGTGTCGGCCGACCGGCACTTGTGAACTGCTTCTGCTTCGGGCACCGCGCGGCAAGAAAGACTGAAGAAAATTGCGTCGGATGCCTCTTATATACCCCTGGTGCACTGACATCAGGGAAGAAGCGACAGCAACCGACGCCGTACCAAGACTTTGGAATTCGGGCTGACTGCGGGACCGCCTGACAGCAGGATAACCCAAGTGTGATGACTGCAGCAGGGTAACACGATGAACATCACTGAGTTCATGTCACTAAAATGCAGGCCTTTCTACTTGTCTAGGGAATTCAGTGGAGTGAGCATAACAGTTGTTTGCATCCCCCAACGTGCCATTGAACATTCTGTATCTGTCAATAAATGACCTCCAGAATAAGAACCCTGAGTTTGCTCATATAACTGCAGGTGATTTCAATCAAGCTGACTTGAAATCCGTATTATCCCGTTACCATCAACATGTGAACTTTACAACAAGAGGAGTAAACACTGCTTAAGGTGTACACAAATGTAAAAGTGGCCTACAAAGCAGTACCTTATCCACATCTGGGCAACTCAGATCGGGCCATCATGCTGCTTCCTGCATACACACCACTGCTGAAAAGGGGCAAACCTACAACCAAACAAGTAAGGAAATGACCAGAAGGAGCAGTCGTGGCACTATAGGACTGCTTCGAATGCGCAAACCGGTCAGTGTTTACAGATGCATCTGTAAAGAGCCACCATATTGACCTGGAGGAGTATACAAAATCTGTTGTTGTTCTTCTTCTTCTTCTTTCGGCTTTTCCCGGTTAGGGGTTGCCACAGTGGAATTCCGGTCCGCTAATGATTGGCAGTAGATTTTTTTTACAGGTGCAGAGGTGCCAGCTCAACACCCAACCTTCAACGAAGGCATGCCCATTTTACGCATGTCTTTCTAATGCCACTCGTCCACGGGGAGGACATGCAGACTCCACACAGAAGGTGCTCCAGCCGAGAGTCGAACGGGAGAACCTCTTGCTGTGAGGCAACAATGCTACCGCTGCACTATATTTCAAAATGTGTTGATGACGTAACAGTCATCAAATGCATCACCATGCATGCTAATCAGAAACTTCTGGTGAAGTATATAAGCTCCTAAAGGCACAAAATGCTACATTTAAAATCAAAAGACAAGGATGCCCTAAGAGAGGCCAGAGCATATCTAAGTAGAGGTATAAAGGAGGCTAAGAGGACCTACAAACATAAAATTCAGGGACACTTACCAGGAATCATTTCCAAAGGGGGAAGGACATGATGCTGCCCCTTTGCATCACTCTCAATGTAAACAAGCGTAGGGATACTACTCAGGAATCATCTCCAAAGGGGGGAAGGACATGATGCACCCCTCTGCATTATCAAACTCAGTGTACACAAGCTGAACATCTCTCCAGCTGAGGGAGGGGAAACAGTGAGTGAAGGGTCTAAGACAAATTTTTCAGCTGAATGTGGACAATGAGACTGTGGCTGATGACTAGTTTCCTGACTCCTTACCTTCTGCATAACTTGCTTATGATCTTTTTGGGGGGGGCCTCTTTGCCAGTCCGTACATGGTATAAATATTAAAGTTGTTATCCTGTTAGAAACTGAATAAGCTTTAGGCCTTCCTTGCCTTCTGTTTTTGTTAGCTGCACTGAAGTGATGAACTCATAGCACAACATGATGTGCTCTTAGCAACGGTGGTGGCAATGGTGTAGAGTCCTAGCAACTAATTTGGCAAATGAACTATGACGTTTTTGCTACTCTTAGCATTAAACACGACAACTTTCTGAATGACAACCATCAAGAACAAGATATGAACTGTGAGACTGCGAGAGAAGAAATGGGGAGAACAATGGCATAATGTACTACTCTCTTAGCTCACCAAGTAATGTGTACAGACCAGAGATGTGCATGCCACCAAGTCTTAGCTCACCAAGTAATGTGTGCAGACCAGAGCTGTGCATGCCACCAAGTCTTAGTTCACCAAGTAATGTGTGCAGACCAGAGATGTGCATGCCACCAAGTCTTAGCTCACCAAGTAATGTGTACAGACCAGAGATGTGCATGCCACCAAGTCTTAGCTCACCAAGTAATGTGTACAGACCAGAGCTGTGCATGCCACCAAGTCTTAGCTCACCAAGTAATGTGTGCAGACCAGAGATGTGCATGCCACCAAGTCTTAGCTCACCAAGTAATGTGTACAGACCAGAGATGTGCATGCCACCAAGTCTTAGCTCACCAAGTAATGTGTACAGACCAGAGATGTGCATGCCACCAAGTCTTAGCTCACCAAGTAATGTGTACAGACCAGAGATGTGCATGCCACCAAGTGAGAAAGTTGCACAATGCACAAATTCTTTGCAAAAACTTGGACCTAACAAGAGGAAATCCAAATGTGAACCACCGCACAGGGGGTTTTATAGTCAGGTCACAAATCAAGAATGTTAATACAGATTAATCTTTTACAAAACATTCACTTTGTTCATCTTCAGTTGTTTACTTTAGAAACTATAAACCATGTTAAGAAGACTGAGCTGTGAACTTTGTCAATAAGATGGTTAAGGACTTCTGCTACCCAGCCATGACAATTTTACAAATTCTGCGCCAAAATGAAAATCAGCTTCACACAAATGCTCTCACAAAAAACAGTGCAAT
This sequence comes from Protopterus annectens, assembly GCF_019279795.1. NCBI lineage: Eukaryota > Metazoa > Chordata > Ceratodontiformes > Protopteridae > Protopterus > Protopterus annectens. Next base: position 1,100,813,444 of record NC_056737.1, read on the forward strand.
ATCCACAGGTGAAGCACTCTGAAGATGCAAACATACCTAATTAAAAATGTTTTTAAAAGGAGGGGGCACGTTCTCTGCAACCTCCACCCCAAGCTGCTTACATACCAAATCCAAGACAATTCTACCTTGGGAAAAGAGAAATTCCCAAGATACCACAATCTTCTGCAAAACCCCCCGAACTGCACTTCTGTGATTGCACATCAGAGTGACACTTAAACCTGACATCAACCAAAATATAGCATATTAGTGCGTCTATCACAAGCCTGGAACTTGTGAAACCATCTTTAAATGCTACCTTTGAAGCAGTGAAAGATAAACACTGCCTTGATACCATTTCTCCTCATACTTAATGCTGACTTCTGAAGTGTCAGTAATGTTTAATTTGATATTCCAGAAGTTATTTCTAGAAATCTGCAGCATTACATACAGTAAAGGAACTTCAGAATTCATAGTTCAACTTACATAAACCCAAGTGAACTATGACTTCTGAAGTGTCAGTAATGTTTAATTTGATATTCCAGAAGTTATTTCTAGAAATCTGCAGCATTACATACAGTAAAGGAACTTCAGAATTCATAGTTCAACTTATATAAACCCAAGTGAACTATGACTTTATAACAGGAAAACTCATAGTATCTTCTCAAAGCAACCAAAATATTCTGGATTTCAGTCCACAGAAGACAATGTACTGTAGCTCCAAAAATTGGTATCTGTGGTACTTGGGGGTAGGGTGGGGGAGTGACATGGAAAAAAATGTTTAAGACAAAGTTTTCCAGTGCACACTGTCACCTTTCATGTCAACGGCCACAACCAAATCTACTTTCTGTCTCCACAATAAATAGCTTTTATTTTTTTAAATAATATGAAAGTCATTAAATTAGAAGTTATGTACCTACCATAACGTTCCATGTTAGTTGTCTTCTCTCGCCTTCTTTCTTGCTGGATGGGTTCGGAGCCGATCCTCGGCTCCGACTCGGCACTTGCTAAGCTCGAGAGTCACTTTTACCAGCTCGAGGCAGCCCCATATCCCATGATGCAAGGCGATAAATACCCAGATCTCGTTTGGTACCTAGAGGGACAACTGCCTAGCATAAAAACTTTCCACTAAGGAAAGAAGAGCAACTAGCCTAAAGGGCTGTAAGGGGAAACCAGATAATTAAAACTAGAACTAACTGGTGCCCAAAAAACTTCCAGAGACAAGGGAGATCAAGGGCTGTCCAGGCAAGGGGGACAGGAGGGAGGGTCGCAAGAAAGAAGGCGAGAGAAGACAACTAACATGGAACGTTATGGTAGGTACATAACTTCTAAATGTTAAGCTGTCAATCTCGCCTTCATTCTTGCTGGATGGGACCGCGTCCCTAGCACCTCTATCCTGGGTGGCTCAATGGAACAGACTCTTGAGAACCGTGGAACCAAAACTGGCCCTACTCCTGGAGGCCAAATCCAATTTGTAATGAGAAACAAAGGTATGAGGAGTGGCCCAAGTGGCTGCTGCACAAATAGTATCTAAGGGTAGCCTAGCCTGAAAAGCTGTAGAAGTGGCTAGGCCTCTAGTGGAATGTGCCTTTGGTTTTGAGCACAGTTGTTTGCCCCTAAGTTGATAAAGGTCAGAAATGGTGGAAGATAGCCATCTAGATAAGGTCACTTTGGAAACAGGGTGGCCTTTCTTATTTTCAGCATAAGAAAGAAAAAGTTGATCAGACTTCCTGAATTGCTTTGTTCTGTCCAAATAATATCTGAGTTGTCAGTGAACATCTAGATAATGCAATTTTTGTTCTGATCTGTTGGAATAATTAGGAAAAATACAGGGAGATCAATGGATTGGTTTAAATTTGTTTTTGAAGCAACCTTGGGCAAAAAGGATGGATTAGTTCTCAAGGATACTCTGTCCTTGTGGAAGACCAAATATGGGGGACGAACAGAGAGGGCATGAAGTTCTGACACTCTCCTAGCCGAGGTAATAGCAACAAGGAAGAGTGTTTTCCACGAAAGAAACTTTAGTGAACATGAAGCAGCTGGCTCGAAAGGAGGAAGAATTAAGGATGTCAGCACTAGATTTAGGTCCCATTGTGGAGGAGGACTCCTGACAGGAGGTCTCAGGAGAAAAACTCCTTTCAGAAAAGCTTTACAAAGCTTGTGGGACATAATGGTGTGATCTGCAAATCCGACATGAAAGTTCGAGATTGCAGCCAACTGAACTTTGACCGTGGAAGATGAAGAACCAGAGTGAAAGATTTCCGCTAGAAAATCCAAAACTGCATGAACAGGGGCAGTAAAGGGATCTATGTTCCTCGATTTCGCCCAAAGGGAGAAACGTTTCCACTTGCTAGAGTAAATCCTTCTAGTAGAGGATTTAAAGCTACTATGATATCTCTAACGGGGTTAGAGATCATAGGAAGCCTGGCTAAGGAAGGAAGTGGAGCAACCAAACTGTGAGGTTGAGAGAAGGGATGGACCGATGCACCTGACCCGATTGGTGTATCAGAAGATCTGGCACTGGGTCCAGATGCCACGGCTGCACCAAAAGATGACGATGAAGGAACGGAAACCAAATTTGTCGAGGCCAATACGGGGCAATGAGAATCATTTTGGCTCTCAAAACGGTAGCTTTCTGTATCTGTGGTATCAATGGAAAAGGAGGAAAGGCATAAAGAAGTCCCTGGGGCCAATCTTGGGTAGGAGCGTCTCTGGGGGGATGGCCCGGAAGTGGGAAGAGAGAGAAGAAGACTGGGCATTTGCTGTTTTGGGGAGTAGCAAAAAGATCGCAACATGGGCGGCCCCACTTCTGAAAAATCTCCTCCACTATAGACTGCTTGAGAGACCACTCGTGAGGCATGAGTATAGCTCTGCTCAATCTGTCCGCTAAAATGTTGGTTTTCCCAGGGATATGCGTTGCTACCAGAAACCGATGAGAGGAGATCGCCCATTGCCAAAGTCTGAGAGCCTCTCGACACAAGGGATAGAACTTGGTTCCGCCCTGCTTGTTGATGTACCATACTACGGACATGTTGTCCGTGTGAACTGCAATCGTTCCTAAGGGAAGAAAGTCGTTGAGGGCTTGCAACGTTAAAAGCACTGCTCTCATCTCTAAGACATTTATGTGCAGGTGGTATTCGAACGGTTGCCATGTCCCATGAACCATCCTGCCCTGATAATGACCCTCCCCACCCGATCAGGGAGGCGTCCGTAGTGACTGTGGCTACCGGGCCGGAAAACAAAGGGTCTGCCCTGATGGACTTGGGGAGAAGAAATCCACCAGGATAGATGGTTTTTGCAAGTTTGTGTCACCAGGATCTGGTGACGCATGGGAAGCTGTTGGTAGGACCATTGTGTGAACAACATCCATTGAAGGAGACGCATGTAAAAACGGGCCAAAGGAAGAAGAGTAATGGCAGCTGCCATGAGGCCCAATACTTTTAGGACCAGTCTGGCTTGCACCTTTTTGCTGGCAAGGATGATCCGCACGTGGTTTTGGATATCTAGAATTCTCTGGCTTGTTAGGTTTGCTGACATCCGAGCAGTGTCTAAATTTGCGCCTATAAAAGTAATAGATTGGCAGGGCAATAAGGAGGATTTTTCGTAGTTGACCGAAATTCCTGAGTGCAGAGATTTAGGGTGTAATCTCTGGCTTGGAGAAGTTGATGCCTGGTGGTGGCTGAGAGGAGCCAGTCGTCGAGATACGGAAACACCTGGAATCCTTGACATCTCAGGTGAGCCGTGACCACTGCCATGCATTTGGTGAACACTCTGGGGGCTGTAGTGAGACCAAAGGGCAGGGCTCTGAATTGAAAATGACTGGACCCCAGCCGAAAGTGGAGAAACCTTCTGGAGCGTCTGTGGATTTTTATGTGATAGTACGTATCCTGAAGGTCTATTGAGCACATCCAGTTGTCTTTGCCTAAGAAGGGCAAAATCGATTGAAGTGTGACCATCCGAATCTTGTCTTTTCACCGACTTGTTGAGTCTGCTGAGGTCCAATATTGGTCTCCAATCTCCCGTCTTTTGGGAACCAAAAGAACCTTGAGTAGATTCCGGCTCTGAATGGTCTGTTGGAACTGGCTGAATGGCCCTTTTGTAGAAGCTTTGATACTTCTAATTTGCGATTTCCTTAGACCGGGTGAAATCTGGAAGGGAATTTTGTGAGGGAAGGGACTTTCCTCGAAAGGAATCTTGTAACCCTCGGATATGATCGACTGTACCCATTTGTCTTGTAAAGGGAAAGCCAGGCTTCTGGGTACAGCGGTAATCTTCCCGACTGCCTCCAAGGGTGGACAGTCGGGCAACACCTCAGGGATGCTGGAAGGGCTTGTCAGAGAGAGGCTCTCTGCTGCCCTGGTTCTATGGACCCCTCTGCCTCTAGGGTTGTTATTACCTCTGCCTCTAGGGGTAAACTGACCACGTGTGTCCAGCGTGACTCCCTGAGATTTGAATCACATCTTTCCCCTTCTGTCCTTTGGGGTAAGGCCTAGAAGGGGTGGAAAACGGACTCCTACGCAGAAAGAGTCTTGCCGTCTTGCTCACACCTGGTCAACGATCCTTCACCTGAGGACCAAACAATGTTGACCCATCAAGGGAGAGTTTGTGAAGGACGCCTTAAAGGGGTCTGCAAAATTACAGAGCCGCATCCAGGACTGACGTCTGAGAGCCACTCCTGTGCCTGCAGCTCTACTCGCTCCATCTGCTGCATAAGAAATTAGCCACATGGAGGAGTTGGTTATGGAGTTAAGGATTCCTAGCTGAGAAGCAATCTTCTCCTGAGCCCCTGCAGCTGAAGGATCCGGTACTACTTCACCTAATTCTTTAAGGATGTCCATTTGAAGTCTGGTGAAGTGACATAAATAATTCAGCGAACGCATGGCAAAGGTCGCTGAGGAAAACATCCGCTTACCATACCTGTCCATGGTCCTAGAATCCTTGTTAGGAGGATGGACTGGTACGGAAGGATCTGCAAGTTCCTTCTTGGTGGTGGCCGCTGCCACCATGGCATCAACAGGGACACCTTTTGTAAGAAATTGTTTCTCGGAAGGGGCTGTAATAAATTTAGAAGGCCTCCTGGGAACTGGTTCCATGGAATCAGGAGATGCCCACGCCTTCCGAGTTATCACCTCCATGAGTGGGTCAAAAGGCGGAGACACCCAGGAGGTGGAGGGTCGAGATCTTAAAGCCTCTAGGTATACCGACTCATCCTCGGAGGGATTAATGGAGGGCCAGTTTCCCCTCTGTTTTAGGAGTTCTAGGATGTCTGAAAAAGAGACATCCTCAGAGGGGGATCTTGGGGACCCCTCCGACTCATCTAAGTCGGTATCTGAAGTTGTAGACTCAGGGGAGTCTAGGTGCTTCCTCTTACAGGTCCTCTTACGCGGAGGATCTCCTGACTGATCAGGAGAATCCTCGGAAGAGGGGGTTCTTCCCAGTGGGGAAACCTGAAGCGATGGATCTCTCGGTCCGGGAGCAAGAGAGAGGGAAGAGACATCTACAGGCACCATAGAGGGAGGAGCCAAGGGGATAGACTGCTGACTGAGCCCGGGGGCCAGCACACTCCTCATCACCTCGAAGGCTCCCCTCCCAGGGAGATCCGAGAGACCCCGCTCCGAAGTAACAGGGGCTCCCGGGCCCACCGAAAGGGAAGGCTCCGAGGCAGATGTCTGAGCAGAGCTCACCAAGGCCGAAGCCCTGAGAGGAAGAGCAGGGTCGGACAAGGGTCCGATGCCACTCACCCCCTCGGAGCAGACCAGGGAAGCCCGACCACCGGATCCCTCCAAGGAAGGTCTCGAGGAGGAGGTAAGAGTAGAAGCTGAAGGAGCAGAAAGGGATGGTATCTGCCCCGCAGCCGTAGCAGTGACTATTCCAATAGACTCCGGCTCCGAGCTCTGGAGGAGAGTCGAAGGAGGAACTTGAAGAGGATGTGGACTAGTAGTAGTCTGTTGAGACGGACTATGAAGCATTTGGGCCAGTGCCTGTGATTTTAACAATCTGCTTACCACTCTCTCTAAATCATGGTCTGAGAGCCTGGAAGACCTTGATGATCGGCTCTGATGGCTCCGCTCCGAAAGAAGAGGAGAGGTCAGAGCCGAAAGTATAGGCTCCAAAGAGGGAAACCTGGACAGCTTCCTCGACGGAACCATCGGAGCCGAAGAAACCTCGGTTCCAGATGGAGCCGACAACTTATCGGCTCCGTCCGGAGCCGATACAGGCAAGGAAATAATGGTATTGGCTCCGGCCGGAGCAGATACAGGCAAGGAAATAATGGTATCGGAGCCGGCCGGCGCCGATACAGATGCCTTAGACACATGGTGATCGGAGCCGGTCGGAGCAGACACCAATGTGGCAGTTAAAGTATCGGCACAGATAGCCATCGGTGCCGAAGATTTAGTCAAAATAAGATAGACTCCAAAGGAGTCGGAGCCAGGGCCGAAGGCTTAGATGCAGAAGCCTTGGCCTTGGAGGTCTTAGAGGGCTGACCCGAAGCAGACTTGGTCGGGGAGCCCTCTGGTTTAAGTAAGCCCCTTAAGATTAGCTTATTTCTCCTTTCCTGCAGGACTCTCTGGCTGAAGGAGTGACAAATAGCACAGGAGTCCTGCAGGTGGAGAGGTCCCAGGCAATAAATACAAGAAGTGTGACCGTCTGTCAGAGACATCTTCTGACAGCACGAGTCACACTTCTTGAAGCCTGAGACCCTCGGTTCTTTGGACATGGTGAGAAGTACACAAACACTCTACTCAGACAGCCCCAGACTCAGAAATTTAACTTTAAAGGGAGAAAACAAACTCACACACACACCCTGACAGGAAGGGATGGAGGGGAGTAAAGGCCCGACTAAAATAAAATACCAAAAGTGACAGTATACTAATAATCTGTGAGAAATATATGGAATGGGGTGAGTAAATTCTGAATAACAAATTATTTACCAAGAGCTGGGAAAAGGAGGACCTCATCAGCGAAGCGGCAAACGAGATCTGGGTATTTACCGCCTTGCATCATGGGATATGGGGCTGCCTCGAGCTGGTAAAAGTGACTCTCGAGCTTAGCAAGTGCCGAGTCGGAGCTGAGGATCGGCTCCGAACCCATCCAGCAAGAATGAAGGCGAGATTGACAACTTAACATCAAAAAGTTATGTACTTACCATAATAATAAGATCTGTGCTGTCATATTCCATCCATTCCTCTATGCATGGGTTTCGGATCTATCTTTGGCCACTTCAAAGGTTAGAATCTGGCCCTCAGGAATCTTCCCAACTTGCAATTCCCCTGTATCACAGGAGCTATCTCAGATCAAGTTTGTCCCTCCTAAAAACAACCTGATCAAGGTCTTAACCAATGGTGGAGAGAGAGAACAGGAAGGTACAGTGCTAAACTCCAAGACTCGAGGCAAAGTCAGTCAGACATGTTACAGGTGCCATACACTGATGACAAAGTTTCATCTGACTAAACAGTAAGATAGGAAATGGGATGGAGGGAGAGAAGAGTGGATGGAATACAACAACACAGATTATGGTAAGTATATAACTTTTGTTATCTGATGTTGTCCTTCAGTTCATTCCTTCATGTATGGTGCAGAGTCCCTAGCTACTTGAAAACATGGGTGGCCTTAAGGAAGGATATTACGGAGTCAAAAGAAGCCCTGGCTCTAGACTGTGTCCAATTTATAGTGACAAATGAATGTCTGAACTTTTGACTGGGTAGCTGCAGCACAAACACCATCAATGGGACACTGAAGAGAAAGGCTGTTCATGAGGCCACTGCTCTATCTGAAAGAGTTTTGGGTTTTGAAGCACAGGACAGACCTTTTTGCTGATATACAAAGATGTACATTGAGTCAGCTATCTAGACAAGGAAATCTTTGATACTGCTTGTCCCAACTTACTTTTGCAAATTAAATGAACAGTTGCTCAGATATTCTGACAAAGGCAGTATGATGAAAATAACACAATTGACAATGAACATCCAAGTACAAGGCTTTATTCACCCTTACTGGAGAAATCTGAAAAAAAAAAATAATGGCAAATTTATGGCCTGAATGATGGAGAATTCTAACCCCACCTTTGAAAGAAAAGATGGAGTTTTTCTCAAATGGGGGGGGGGGGGGGTTTGAAGAAAACACTTGCAACCCAGAAATCTTTCTTGCAGAAGCTAAGGCCACCAGAAATACAGTTTTCCATAACAGGTACTTCATGTGAACTGTAGCAGCAGGTTCAAAAGTGAGTCTTGTCAAGAACTGCAAGACTATCAATATCCAAAGGTGGAACTGGATCTGGGAGGTGGAAAGCAGCAGGAAGGTACTGCAAAGAAAGGCTTTTAGATAACCTGACAGAAGCTACATGGAGGTGCACTTCCCTTATGTAAAAAGCAGACATCAATGACTACTGTACTTTAACAGTTAAGTAGCTTGCTTCCCCTTGAAAAAAAGACAAGACAAAAAAATCCAAATTACAAAAAGATGAACTGAAAATGGGTTAGGGTCTTTTTTGATACCCAAACAAAAATATTTTTCATTTGCTTTTAAATACCAGGATAGTAGAAAGCTTGAGAGAGGAAGGCAAAATGATAACAATGGAAGGAGAAAGCCTGCACCATCAAACCATCACTGGAATTGGGGAAACCATGCAGTCAGTTTGTCTGCATGTCCAGATGAGTGAGATTACAGAGCTGTGTCTGAGGCCAAAGGAAGGGAAACCATACCTGTCAAAGCCAACAAGGGACTATGAGGATGACAAAACTTTCAGTGCCACTGCTTTCTGTAGAAACTTTGGGATGATTACAAAAATGCAATTGCAACAAGGACACACCCAGTGGCTGAAAATTTGTTGCATTATAAGGGGATTGTGGGACCACTCATGAGGGCACAAAATGATCTGCTCGAGAATGTTGGAATTCCCTGGGATGTGCGTTGCTATCAGTAAGCAGTGTGAAGATATCACCCACTGCCATACTCTCATGACCTCTCAACACAAAGGGTAAGATCTGGTTCCTCCCTGCTGACATACCAAACGTTAGCCATGTTATCCGTTTGAATGGAAATCACATCTAATGGGAGAGTATCCTGAAATGCCTGCAATACTAGGACTGCCCTTGTTTCCAAGATGCTGATGTGTAGACTAGCCTCCAGGTGAGACCATGTTTCCTGGACTGCATTTCCCAAGTAGTGCCTCACCCCACCCTAATAATGAAGGGTCTCTGGTCACTGTGGCCTGTGGAGCAGGAAGCAAAGAGATATTCCTCTTGAAGTAGCAGAGCAGTCAACTATCAATGAATGTGTTTTTCTGCAAATGTCTGAGAGAAACTTAGCAGGTACAGCCAAGGATAACCATAAGAATTTTACAGCAACATATGTAACCTAAAGGGTAGGACCGAAGCATGTGCAGAACTACTGGCCAATGGTATCATACTCACTGACCCCACAGATTACAAACCTGCTAGCAGATAGGTTTGGTGAAAATTTCACCTCTTTATCCTCTTAATTTACAACAAACCTTCCCCAAAACTTCCCTCCACCCTACATATCTGAAGAGCAGGTCCTCAAAGCCTTGTCCAAGGCAAAAAACACAGCCTCTATGGGACCCAATGACATTCCAGGCTGTCTTCTAAACAGGCTAAAACATGAACTAGCATAACCACTAAGTACCCTTTCCAATCACAGCCTAACAACAGGATTTGTTCCTTTGGAATGGAGAAAAGCAACAGTTATTCCCCTCCAAAAAGGTGACCTAGCAACAGACCCATAAGCCTGACCAGTCTCATCTGTAAGCCCATGGAACGTATCATTATGGACCACATAAAGACAGATGTGACCTCCAAACCCTAGATCTTATCCAATTTGGCTTAAGGGGCAGATCCTACCTGTTAAACATTGTGGCTTTATTTGAAAATTTGACTAAGGCCATTGATGAGGGAAAATCTGTGCACACAGCATACCTCGACCTGGCAAAGGCTTTCAACACAATTCCAGACTCAGGCATTACCGATAAACTTAGCAAACTGAATGTAAACCCCTTTGTTGTAAAACGGGTTGCCAACTGGCTCACAAACTGGACACACACCATCAAAGTTGGTGACTCCACATCAACCAGCAGACCTGGTACCAGTGGGGTGCCACAGGGGTCAGTACTGGGCCCCCTACTGTTTGGTATATACTTCTCAGAAGATCAGGTCAAAAAACTAAGGGGTTGTGGCTGACCAAGTCTGCAGACAACTGCAAACTAGGTGCAATCACTGAATCCCCAAATTATGTCAGTATACTCCTCACTCAGACCAACTGGAGCACAAGTCACGGTCTCAAACTGAATGCAAAGAAATGCATTATCAATCACTTCGGCACAAACAATGCCCCCCCGCCCCCATACTATCAAATCAACAATAAAATCCTAAGTACCCATGAAGTGGTAAGGGACCCGGGATCACATGTTCACTGCGATTAACTTCGACCACCATGTATCTAGTATAGCAAGGAAAGCTTTCTACATAGAACACAATTAAATCCAAAATAGAGGAATACTCTGTAGGGGTGAAGTGCCTCCACACAAAAACACAAATAGCTGTGTAGATGAGGCATTACACAAGAAAAGTAATAATATTAGGAAGAATAGGGTAACTATTCCATTTACTAATCAAAATAAAAAGATAAATGTTATTAAGAAGAATTGGAATATTTTAACTTTAGATGAAGGTATCTGTGAAGTAGTAGGCCAACAATCGAGTTTTAGTTATAAAAATACTAAATCCTTAAAAAGGCTATTATGCTATAAACACAATGAGGTAAGAAAACCTATTTCTAACAAAAAGGGAACGTATCCTTGTTACAATTGTAACCATTGCCAGTATATTTTAGGTACTAATATTTTTGAACATCCGGACACTCACACAACATATGTATTTGATTTTTATGCTAGTTGTACATCCAAGAATGTTGTATATTTAGGTGTCTGTCAGAAATGTGGTAGTTTCTATGTGGGAAAAACGAATAGAAGTTTAAGGGAAAGAATTCGAGAACACATCTATGCTATAAACAAGGAGAATGAAACTAATGCCATTGCCAAACATGTTTTACAAACTGATACCACACACAAGTTCAAATTTTTAGTCCTAGAACTTATACATACCACAGAGAGATTAGGGAATGTGAATAATTTTACAGAGAAGGAAGAAAATAGATGGATAATTAGATTACAAACAGACATTAGGCATGGTTTAAATGATAGGGTTTCTCTGAAACCATTTCTTAAGGATAGACCCCTAAGACACTAACGGCTTTTAATATTTATTTATTTTTTATTTGTTAGTAACTGTTAGGTTTTTATTAGGTTTTTAAAGAGATCTATATTGTGTTATGTTGTTTAGAAACACATATATGTACATGTTTATTTTTTATACATGTCTTTTAGACATGTTTCTTGTTTATATGTATAAAGTTTTTTATGTATGTTTATTTAAATGATTAGGATAAGTTACCTAAGTGCAGTTTCAGATTTCAGTAAGTTCTGATGTTAATTAGTTTGTTAATGCTGTTGGTCCTTTATAGCTGAAGAATAAGACTAGTGTGTTTGATTTTAAAGTCTGAAGAAGCGTCATATGAGACGTGAAAGCGCTTACTGGTGAAAAATTTTTTTCAAATCTTTGAGGTTTGCTTCGATTGTCGTGGTGTGCCTTTCATTCTTTTTCTTTTGGATAGAACACAATTAGTAAAACTGACATGATAATTAGTAAAAGCATCGCTTTGAGAGCAAAAGTAAGTTATAATCCCCTATACTTGACACTTATCCGTCCCATAGCACATTTGGTATGTACTGTACTAAGCACCTACAGGAATTAGTGTGACCTCAGAGGTTTCTAACAAAATTGATCAAGGGGCTCCGGCAGGAGCCTTACACAGACCAACTAAAGTCTCTGGCACTATACTCTATCGCATGGTCTTCTTAGGGGAGACTTATGCCCAGCCTACAGAGCAATTAAACAGCCCAAACCTAATGAACTTGCTGGATATCCATAAATCAAATGGGATTAGGGCTACCCATCCCAGGGACCTTAACATGGCCTGCGACCTAAACAGGACACGCTCGAGAGACAGATTTAACTCCCAGCGACTGCTGTGTCTTTGGAACAGGCTACCGATTCATGTGAAACAGAGCACCTCTATGGCACTATTCAAGAGGAACCTGGACGAGTAAATGGGGCACCGTAAATTCTTACCAGGAATAGAGCCCACAACCCTCCTGGTCAAGGGCAGTCATTACTAAATGCAATCTTGGGTATTGACTAGCATTTCTACAGTATTACATTGGGATGAAATGGCTATGTTTAAAATGACCTCCACATTGATGGCCTAGCAATCTCCTATGATCCTAATGATCAAAAGATTCATTGACTGATGCTTGATGGACTATTGCACTGAAAGTGTCCACTGATTTACACTCACACAGAATCTGGCTAGGGAGACAAGAGTGACAGATGCAGCCACAGAACCTAGAAAGTGGAGAACCAGCTTGGCTTGTGGTTTCTTTCATGACAGAACTTGTTGAGCTTGTGACTGTAGAGACAGGCTGCGTGACTGAAAAAGCTTCTCAGTAAGTACTGTCATGTCTAGATGAGCTCCAATGAACTCCAGAGACTGAGATAGCTGGAGTTGATATTTCTGTAGATTTATTGCAACTCCAAGATCAATACACAGATGGAGCAGGGAATCTCTGGCCATGAGGAGTAAATCCCTGATCAGGACAGTTATGAGCCAGTTATCCAAATAAGGAAACATTTGGAATCCATGCAGTCATAAGAGACATGCCACTACTTCCATACACTTGGCAAACACTCGGTGGTGGGGCTGCTGTGAGACCAAAGGGCAGAGCTAGTAGTAGGTAGTGACTGGCTCCCAGCCGAAGTGAAGATACTTCCTAGAGTGCTTCTCCCTTCTGATGTAGTAGTATGCATCCTGAACATTTACTAAAGAATAACTGGATGTGATCGATAGAAGAAGTTGACTTAGAAAATTAGTCTCAGGTCCCTGCTTTTGTTTGGTACTAAAAAGAATCTTGAGTAGCTTTGAGACTCTCTCTGGTCTGGTGGGACCTCCTGGATGAATTGATCTTTTACAAGCTTCTTTACTTCTGAAGCCTCAAACTTCCTTTGTGAGGGTGGGGTGTCAGGAATTTTCTTTTGGAGTGGGGGAGAAGAGGGGAATGGAATGAAAAAGTCTCTGCTAATTATTCTCTGTACCTGCCTGTCTTGAGTGATGGATGTCCAAGACCATGGGGTGGCACAGGTAAGCTCCCTACAGCTGCCTCCAGAGTAGGACAGCCAGGCAACCTTTCAGGAACACTGAAAGGTCTTCTATGAGACTGGACTTTCGAAGTCCTGAATCTGAGGACCACCTCTTCCTGTCAGGTGACATCTGTTGTAAGAGTCCCCCCACCCCCAAGCCAAGGGGAGCTCTGCCATCAGTAGAGTCTGATGAAAACCCCTACGATTTTCTGAACCACATTCTCTTCCCCGCATTCTGATTCATGGTGAAGGTCTGCTGGGGGGCGGGCTTGAGAATTTGATCCCAAATGCAGACAGGGGTCTACTGTCTTGTTCACTCCTGAAGATGGTTTCTTTGGCTTTAACTTAAAACAAGGTTGATCTTTTAAGGGTCATTAATGAAGGACATCTTGAAGTGCTCTCAGAAGTGACAAAGCTGCATTCAGGCTTGCCTCCTGATGAAAATACCTGTGCCAACTGCACTACATGTCCCCTCTGTAGCATCAGATTTGATGTGCATAGAAGCACTGGAATGGGATACAAGGGTAGCCATCTGGGAATCAAGGGTTGTCTTCTGATCCATAAATAAGGTCCCTGGAAGAGAAGTGGAGATTTCTTTTACCAAACTTCTCTGAAGACATGTAAAAATGTCCCAAATAATTAAGCACTTTCATCAAGAAAATAGATGGTGTATGCATGCTCCCAAACCTGTCCAAGACTCAAGATTCCCCATTCAATGGGTGGACAGAGGAGCTTGCCTCTGCAAGTCCCTTCTTGGTGGCTGCTGCTACCATCATGGAATCCACTGCCAGGCTCTTGCTCCAATGTGGACAATCTTAAGGAACCACCAAAAATGTTTCTGGCTTCTTGGAAATGGGCTCAACTGTATCAGGCTTCTTCCATGCTAGGATGAGAAGAGATCTACCATCTCATCTGCAGCAGGCACCACCCAAGACGTAGGTGGGCCAGAACCAGAAGCTTTGAGGAAAACTAATTTCTCAGAAGACCAAACCCCTTTCTGTTTTAGTTAGTTCAATGATCTCCCCAAACTAGACATGCTCAAGAATGGATCTTGGGGAATCTTCTTCATCAGAACTGGTATCAGTGGTTTGTGACCCTTCTAGGAAATCCAAGTACCTTGTTCTGAGGATTGTTCAGGAGAGAACTCTGAAATATGTAGTCTCAAGGTTCTCAGATACTGGCTGCTCAAAACAGGGCAAAACGGTTAGGCTGCAGACCCTGGGGGAGATTGGATGCAACTGAGATGGGAAGGATCTAGCCCTCGGTATACAGAGCACTCTCTCAAATACCTTGAAAGCTGAGCCTGCAACAGATTTGGGGAACTCCTCTCCTTTGGATCCGAAACCCTAGGGAGAAGCTCAAGCCTGGAAGCAGCTCAGCTTGGATCGGAGGTAGCTGCCAGAGGGGAACTATCAAATGACAATGTTCATAGAGGAAGGAATGGCTCTGAAGACCTTGGATCTGAACCTAACCTCTTGGAGTGTGACTTTACGGCTCAGACAGAGAAAGTACAGTTTTGTACCTACCATAAATGTAGATGTTCGAGTGCTAATACAGCTGCAGTCATAACAGATGGGTTTTCCTGCCGTCAGGCGGGTCCTCGGTCGGCCGAATTCCAAAGTCTAGGTCCGGCGTTGGATGTTGTCGCTTTTTCCCTGACGTCAGTGCGACAGGGGTATAAAAGAACCAGCCTACGCCATTTTCTTCAGTTTTCTTGCCCCAGATGTCAGGTGCCCCCAGAAGGAAGGCAATACATAAATTTATGTAATAATGCAATAAAATATAATCAAAAAACAGTAGTTGCAAGCAAATACACCATAAAAGAATACCCCAATCAGGTTGTATGAGGAGGTGTTAGCCATTAGGCCTGTCACAAGAGGGGAAGGAGGGAGGGAAACCTGGACTGCAACTGTATTAGCACTCGAACATCTACATTTATGGTAGGTACAAAACTGTACTATGTTCATCGTGCATACAGCTGCAGTCATAACAGATGGGTAGAATCCTAAAGCTAAAAAAGGGGTGGTAGGCACTAGGTGGAACTAGGAGGAGCCAGGATGCCCTGCAAGACTGCAGTGGCAAAGCCTGCTCTAGATTTGGAGTATAATGGTAGGTGATAGTGCTTGGAGAAAGTATGTACAGAACTCCAAGTGGCAGCTTCCAAAATATCTTTGGTAGGAACCCCCCTGAGGAAAGCTGCAGAGGTAGCTGTGGCCCTTGTGGAGTGAGATCTGATGCCTGCAGGTACAGTTTTACCATGAAAAGAGTAACAAAAGCGTATGCAGTGGGCTATCCATTTTGAGATTGTCTGTTTGGAAATAGGCTTCCCTTGAGCTCCTGTAGCATAGGACACAAAGAGTTGCTCTGATTTTCTGAAAGGCTTTGTTCTGTCCAAATAATAACGTAGCTGTCTGTGAATGTCCAAGGAATGTAGTAGTCTCTCCCCTTTTTTTTGAGGATTAGGATAAAAGGTAGGTAAGTGGACAGCCTGATTCAAGGCTACCCTGGATACTACCTTTGGCATAAAGGAAGGATTGGTTCATAAGGAAACTCTGTCCTGATGGAAAATGATGAAAGGCTGCACAGCCATGAGGGCTTGTAGTTCCGAAACCCTGCGAGCTGAGGTGATAGCCAGCAGGAAGGCTGTTTTCCAGGAGAAATATTGCAGTTCTGTTGAAGCAGCTGGCTCAAAAGGAGGCAAGGTCAGTTTTTCTAGAATGAAATTGAGGTCCCAAGCAGGTACTGGTTGTTTCCTTGGGGGTTTTATATTCTTAGCCCCTCTGAGGAACTGTCTTAAGAGGGGGTGAGAGAATAAAAGGAGGGTCAGTGTTGTATTCTGCAGAAATGGCTGAGGCATGGATTTTGGAGGAGAATCAAAGTCCACTGCTTAGCATCTCAGCTAGGTACTGTAATATTTGAGGTAAATTCAGTATTCCAGGATTCTGGCCCTTTTTCTCATTCCAGGCACAAAACCGTTTCCATTTTGCGGAGTAGGCTTTTCTAGTAGCAGGTCTTCTGGCCTACAAAATGACATCCTGCACCTCCTTGGAGAGTAGGGTCTGTTGTGATTTTAAGGAATCTTCCATGCTGCTAGATTGAGTGTTTTCAGCTGACTGTGAAGAGTTTTGAAGTTGTGCTGAGTCAGTAGAAGAGGCATTAGAGGCAGGATCCATGGTGGGGAATGCGTCAGGCTCCTCAGGAGTGGGTACCAGTGTTGTCTTGGCCAGTCTGGAGCAATGAGAATCATCTTTGGTCTGTCTGCTCTGGTTTTTAATACAGCTTTGGGCAGCAGAGGAAGAGGGGGAAAGGCATAAACTGTCATTGTTGTCCAACTGAAAGAGTGCGTCCACTTTCCAGGCCTGTGGATGAAAGGTCCTTGAGCAGAATTTTGCCAATTGGTGATTTCTGTGGGAGGCAAAGAGATCTATGTCTGGCCTTCCCCATGCTTGAATTATCTTTGTAAAAACTTGAGGATGCAACTTCCATCCGTGTGGATCTGTCATATTTCTGCTTAGGTTGTCTGCCAGCGTGTTTTCCTTGCCTGGCAGGTACTGTGCTTGAAGTTCGATTTGTAATTCCAGAGCCATGTTCCAAAGAGACATGGCTAGCCTGCATAGGGGGTAAGAATGGGTTCCTCCCTGTTTATGTACCACATTACTGTGGTGTTGTCTGTCCTTATCAATAACTGGCCTGGATGCAGTAGGTCTTTGAAAGCTATAATAGCATTTATTACTGCTAGCATTTCCTTTTGATTGATGTGAAGGTCCTTTTCTTTTTGGGACCATTTGCCCTGAATGCACCGATCTGTCATGTGCGCCCCCCAGGCGTAGTCCGAGGCGTCTGTTGTGATGACTTGATTTGCTTGAGGCTTGCAGAATGGGAGACCTGTGTTTCTTTGGCATGCTTGAGCCCACCATAGAAATTCCTTTTGAAGACATGGAATCAGTGGTATTATTGTTTCCAAACTGTGGTTGTGTTGAGACCATAGTTTTTTTAGGTACCATTTAAGTTTCCTCATATGCAGCTTTGCACATGGGATTAGTAGGATGCAAGATGCCATGAATCCCAGAGCCTGCAGGATTTTCCTTGCAGTCAGCCTGGTGAAAGTTGCCAGTTTTCTGAAGTATTGAGTTAGTTGCCCTTGTTGCTCTGGTGTGAGGCAGGCCATCTGGTTTTGTATCCAAGCTGGCACCCAGGAAAATTATTGTTTGAGAGGGTATTAGCCTTGATTTCTTTTTGTTGACTGTGTATCCCAGAGAATTCAACAACATTATTACAAACGCCAGATGTTTCAGAAGTATGTGATTGCTGTCCGCTTGGATCAGGCAGTCGTCCAAATATGGGTATATTTGTATCCCTTGAAGTCTGCAGTAGGCAATTACTGATGCCAGGCATTTCATGAACACTCTGGGCGCAGTAGATAAGCCAAAGGGCAATGCAGAGAATTGATAATGTGTTGAACCTGCAAGAAATCTGAGGTATCTTCTGCAATCTTGTCTGATTGGGACATGCAGGTTTGCCTCCTTGAGGTCCAATGTTACCAGCCAAGACTCCTTGCCCAGCATGGGAAGAAGCTGCTGTAATGTGAGCATCTTGAATTTTGGCACGAGTAAAAATGTGTTTAGGATGGATAGGTCCAAAATAGGTCTCCAATCTTTGCCCTTCCTTGGTACCAGGAATAGTCTGGAATAAAACCTTGACCCTGTTCTTGTGCAGGTACCTCTTGAATAGCTTTCATGTCCATGAGATCTGAAATTTGTTTTTGTGCCTCTGCCCTTTGATTGTGTGGCAGGTTTGGCATGCCTCTCATTTTGGAAGGGTGTGAAAGTGGAATCTGTGGCCTCTGTCTATAATGTCCAGGATCCATTTGTCTTTTGTGACAATATGCCAATTTTTGAAAATAATGCCAGTTTTCCACCTAAAGGTGCTGCCATTTGAGCCTTGCTTGTCATGCAAAGGGAAAGTCATTGGTGCTGCTTTCTGAAAGGCAGTGAAGTAACCTCGCCACCTGTTTGGGTAGGTGCATGCCATTGTCTGCCTCTAAGCGATCCTTGAGATTGCCCTCTACCCCTCGAGCCTGTATCTACCTCTTTGGGGTCTGTCCGTGGCTGGAAAGGACCAATTTTTGGAAGGCCAATTTCTACTGAAACGTGGAGGTTGTACCTGTAGGAAATCTTTCACTGTTTGCATTGATTTTGCCTTTTCCTCCATTTTCTTTAATACCTCCTCAGCTTTAACACCAAACAATACATCTTTTTGCAGAGGTGCATCTAGCAATTTAGCTTTGACATGATCTGGTAAGGTTTGCTCTTTGAGCCAAGCATGTCTACGTATGACTGATCCTGTAACAGCAGCTCTACATGAGGCCTCTAAAGTATCAAAACTACATTGTAAGGTATGTTTACCCACTTGTTCTGCACTATGTAACAAATCCTGCAACTCCAAGTCTGGTTGTTCAGGTTGTGACATTTTGCTTTTCAACTGTGATAACAGAAACTGTTGGTACTTTAACATATGGAACTGACAGTTTAATGCCCTCATGGTTAAGGTGGCCAAGGTGTATACCTTTTTCCCCCACCTTTCTAAAGCTCTGGAATCTCTCTCTGAAGGTCATGGATTTTTAGTAGTGGAGGCCTTAATTCCCTTGGGACCCTGTGAAATAGTTTCTGGGTCAGCCGCATGGCTGTTGTATAGGAATTGGTGTGAATCAGGAACCCGGTAATACCTGTCAGGCTTGACTGGAGCTGGAGGTAAAGAATCTGGGTTAAGGCAGGCCTCCGAATACACATCATCTAGTATGTCTAAGACAGGAGGTTTAGCCAGAGGCCTGTGCTGAGGGAGCAAGAGGAAATCCCTAAGCCTTTTCTTGGAGTTGGCCTTCCCAGTGGAAGTGTTCCCTCAAGGTATGCAAGGTTCCCCCAAAAGAGTAATCCTCAGGGGGGAGACAGAGGGAATGGACTCCTCTGCATCAGAATCTTCAAAAGGGGAGTATGAATGTTCTTGGTCTTCAGAATGTTCTGAAATAATGGAGGCCTGGTCCGAGGAAGGGAATTCTTCCTCCACTCTGGGCCTTTTGTCCAGGGGTTGAGAAGCCCTGATAAGAGTAATCAAATCCTCAGCCATTTTGAGCATCTGCTTTTTAGGCATGGGGCCTTGAGAGGGGCCCTGTGGAGCTTGTCTTTTACTATGCATGGCTGCTTTAGACTTAGTGAAAGCCTTGATGGAAAAAGAAGAGGAAGGCCTGAAGACACCTTGAGAGGTGGCAGGCCTGTCTAAACTCTGAGTTTCACCGCCAAGAGTGGCTTCGGTATCTGTAGTCGGGGTGTGGGCCGAAGAGCCTGCGACCTCGGGCACAGAAGACACCGCCAATGAAGTGTCATCGGTAGTCAGGGGCTGCGTAGGCGCCTCACTGAGAACCGGACCACCTGTAGTCGGCTTTGGCATGGTGACGGTAGAAGTCGCGGACCTCGTATGTCAGTCCTTATCTTTGCGTCTTTTACTCAAAACTGGAGTCGGAGTATCCGACGACAGAATGTAATTAAATTTTTTGCCAAAATAGTGTTGGGCAAACTCCGCCTGATGCTTAATAGTGCGTCTGTTGAATGTAGCACAAAAACGACAGGCCGAGACGTTGTTGTCTGGGCCTAAGCAAGGAATGCAGAGGGAATGAAAATCCTTATGCGGTATTTGCTTCCCACATGAAATGCAATTATTAACTTTGTCTGACATCGGTCTGAGGCAAGAAAAGTTTCCCCAACGGGGTACTTAGCTTTCAAGAAGACTTCGGTTGAAAAATATTCGTAATCTCAGGAGCTGGCAGACCGGCACTTGCGAACTGCTTCTGCTTTGGGCACCGCGCGGCAAGAAAGACTGGAGAAAATGGCATCGGCTGGTTCTTTTATACCCCTGTCGCACTGACATCAGGGAAGACACGACGACATCCGACGCCGGACCTAGACTTTGGAATTCGGCCGACCGAGGACCCGCCTGACGGCAGGAAAACCCATCTGTTATGACTGCAGCTGTATGCACGATGAACATCTTATCGGAGTCAACGATACATGGAATCTCTGGTGTAATATAGATCCACCCTGGGCTAAAGTAGGATAAAGAGCTCTGATCCAGGCAGTTGGATTGCAGGAGGAGCAACAACTGAGTGTCAAGGGGAGAATTAGAATTCTCTACTGGATCCCATCAGTGGCTAGGGTCAGTAGTACTCCCAACTGGATCTGGGTCCATAAGAAAAACCCCATCATCCTGTCAACGTCTGTTTGTCAAGGTTTCAAGAAGGCAAGACTGACTTTGAAGATGCACAACCACAAGAGCTGATGAAGTCCTAGTACAAGTGGATGAGAACACTGTGATTAGCTGTGTGAAGATATGTGAAGACTGCCAGCCTAGCTAGATAGAATTCTCTACCATTTGTAAATATTAATATAAGCCACAGGCTTGTTCTCTTAAATGTGAAAAGACTGTATTGGATGTTGAACTGTAAAAATGTAACAGTGCACTCTGCTGTAAGAAAGCTGATAAGTCAAGCATTTTATGACTGTTTTGATCTCAGGGCTAGGAACAGTGGTGTCTGAACTAGCAGATTCTTTTGATTGTTTTGAGACTAGAGTTAATTGCTAGATTTTACATATATAATGTCTTTAATTGCTGTAGTTTCCTAACCAGGTGCAAGCTTACTAAGAAAAGTTAATGTAGAGTTTGCTAGCCTGGGAAACCAGAGAATTGTTAAGAATGATGTAATCTAAAATGACTCAGCAGGCTGTATTATCAATTTAAAGGAATTTCTCAGAGACGGGTCATTTTGCATTTGTCTTCGGAAAGTACAGTTGTGTACACTTACCATAAATGTAGATGTTCAAGTGTATTCACTGTTGCAGTCATCCCACTTGAGTTATCTGCCTGTAGGCAGCCCTCAGTCAGCCCGAATACCAGAGTCTTGGGATTTTTGTGTCGGATGCCGTCACCTCTTCCATGATGTCAGGTCATCAGGGGTATAAAACATGCAGCAGACGACATTACATCAGTTTTTCTAGCCCCAGATGTCAGGAGCCCCCAAAATAAGAAGCAATTACATGGTGCGGAACACCTCCAGTAAAAAGTAAATACCATTGCCATAAGATATGGCCAAACAGAGGATAGGTAGAAAGTATAGAAAAGTCAGAGGGCTGGAGGGAGGGTAACCAGGACTGCAACAGTGAATACACAATAACATCTACATTTATGGTAAATGCACACAACTGTACTACGTTCTTAGTGTTTCATTGTTGCAGTCATCACACTTAGGTTGATTCCCAAAGCTGAGGAAGGGTGGAGGCAGTCAAGAAATATTAGGGCTGGCTAGCAGGCCTTGTAAGACTGCTATGGCAAATACAACTCTGGATTTAGAAAAAGCAGGCAAGTGGTAATGCTTGGTGAAGGTGTGTACAGAATTCCAGGTTGCAGCTTCCAGGATGTCTCTGATAGGGACTCCCCTGAGAAATGCTGTAGAGGTTGAGGTAGTCCCAGTGGAATGAGTTCTGATCCCCCGTGGGGTAGGTTTTCCACAGTGTTTGTAGCAGAAATGGATGCAGTGTGCTACCCATTTGGAAATGGTTTGCTTTGAAATGGCCTTGTCCTCTGCCCCTGTAGCAAAGCTGACTAGCAGCTGGTCAGATTTTCTGAAAGGCTTAGTCCTGTCAAGATAGAACCTGAGCTGCCTGTGCACGTCCAAGGAGTGCAGGATCCTTTCCCCTTTTTTCTGAGGATTACGGAAAAAAGGTTGGTAAATGGATGGATTGGTTTAAAGCCACACTGGATACCACCGTGGGCATAAATGATGGGTTAGTCTTGAGGGAAACCCTGTCAGCATGGAAAATAATAAAGGGTCTCACAGTCATTAGTGCCTGTAACTCGGACACTCTTCTTGCTGAAGTGATGGCTAGAAGTAAGGTTGTTTTCCAAGACAAGAATTTTAACTTTGCTGCAGCAGCAGGCTTAAAAGGGGGAAGCGTGAGTCGGCCTGATTAACAAAGTCTTGGGTCCTGCGTCGGTTGCTGTCCCTTCTTCCATGACGTCAGGTCGTCAGGGGTCTAAAACATGCAGCTGACGTCATTACATCAATTTTTCTTGCCCCAGATGTCAGGTGCCCCCCCCCCCAATGGGGAGCAAATAAACAAAAACAGAAAGGTATACCTCCAATAAAAAGCTAATACACCAAAAAGGCTTTTAAGCATAATAAAGGAAAGTAGAGGTATAGCCAGAAGTAGTTAGTGGGCCGGAAGGACGGTAAACAGGACTTCAACAGTGAACACACTCAAACATCTACATTTATGGTAAGTGTACACAACTGTACTATGTTCTTTGTGTTTCACTGTTGCAGTCATTACATATGGGTAGATTCCCAAAGCGATAGTTGGGGAGGAGTGAGTTTATATAGCATCAGGGCCAGCAATAAGGACCTGCAGGGCAGCAGTGGCAAATCCAGCTCTGGATTTAGAGAAAATTGGCAAATGATAATGCTTGATGAAAGTATGTACAGAACTCCAAGTAGCAGCTTCTAGGATGTCCCTGGTTGGAACACCTCTGAGAAATGCTGCAGAAGTAGATGCAGCCTTGCTGGAGTGAGATCTGATCCCCTGGAGGATAGGTTTTCAATGGTGCATGTAGCAGAAATGAATGCAATGGCTTATCCATTTAGAAATGGTTTGTTTTGAAATAGCCTTCACCTTCTGCCCCTGCAGCAAATGCTACCAGCAGTTGGTCCGATTTTCTTCGAGGTTTAGTCCTGTCCAAATAGAATCCAAGTTGTCTGTGCACATCCAAGGAATGGAGACTCCGTTCCCCTTTGTTCTGTGGATTGGGAAAGAAGGTTGGCAAATAAATGGACTGATTAAGAGCCACACTGGATACCACCTTGGGCATGAAGGATGGATTGGTCCTGAGTGACACCCTGTCCGCATGAAAGATGATGAAAGGCTCCACTGCCATAAGAGCCTGTAATTCAGATATCCTTCTAGCTGAAGTGATTGCTAAAAGGAAAGCTGTTTTCCAAGTAAGAAATTTTAAGTCTGCAGTAGCAGCTGGCTCGAAAGGAGGTAGAGTGAGCTTCTCCAATACAAGGTTAAGGTCCCAGGCAGGGGTTGGAGCTCTCCTGGGTGGTCTCAAGTTTTTGGCCCCTCTGAGGTACTGCTTGAGCAGAGGATGAGAGAAGAGGGGAGGCTCCATGTTATAATGAGCTGAAATGGCTGAGGCGTGGATTTTAATGGAAGAAAAGGACAGGCCCTTGTGAAGCATCTCAGTTAAGTATTGCAAAATCTGAGGTAAATTGGGCGCCACTGTGCTCATCCCTTTAGACTGGTTCCAGGCACAGAATCTTTTCCATTTTCCAGCATAAGATTTTCTACTACTAGGTCTCCTTGCCTCTAAGATGACATCCATCACAGGTTTGCTGAGGTGAAATTAAGTAATTAGCCAGGCTTCAAGATTCAATGTTGGAAGCTGAGGGTGCAGAATTTGTTTCTCCTGCTGAGACAGCAGGGATGGAGTCTGAGGCAGGTGCCATGGAGATAACTGCGACACACTGCGCAGGAGGGGTTGCCAGTGTTGGCGCAGCCAGTCTGGAGCAATAAGGCAATCCCAAGCAAAACAAAGACTCTTTGTACCAAAGGCAAGCGTCCAGTCTGGTGGACCCCAGCCATAAACAAACTCTACAACAAAAGGAGGAAGCTACTACAAGATAGAGCAAAATCCTTAAAAGGTAAGACACCCTTGATCACTATAAGTAAAACACTAAGAGCTCTCATAAAATCATCCAAAGCAAATTTTGAGAGAAAAATAGCTAAAGACTCAAAAGACAATCATAAGGCCTTCTTTAGCTATGTTAGAAACCTGGGAGGAAACTCCCAGATATGCTCAGAACTAGTTCAAAATGATGTGAAGATTACTGATCCTACAGACATTGCCAACATACTGGCTGACAGGTTCAGTGCAAACTTCTCTCCTCCCCAAAGGAGAGATATCTATACCAAGCGATTGCAGCCCCCAAACATCTCCAACACCCAAGTGAGAACTGCTCTCCAAAGCAAAAACACAGCATCCATGGGACCTGATGGTGTCCCCGGCTGTGTGCTCCACGAACTCAACGAGGAATTAAACCCACAGCTAGGACAGCTGTTTAATCATAGTCTTATCTCTGGATACGCATTGCCAGGAGTGGCGCACTGCAACTGTGGTCCCACTTCACAAAGGCGGTGCCTCCACCGACCCTGGAAATTACCGCCCATTAGCTTGACAAGCCTTATCTGCAAAGCCATGGAGAGGATCATAATGGACCTCATAAATAAAGACATAGGAATTTGCAGACTTTGGATCCATCCCAGTTTGGCTTTGTCAAAGGCAGATCATGCCTTCTAAACTTGGTTGACTTTTTCGAAACAGTCACCAAAGCCATTGATGAGGGAAAGGCAGTCCATACAGCCTACCTCGATCTGGCGAAGGCCTTCGATACAATACCCCACTCGGGTATCATTGAAAAACTCATCAGCTTAAATGTTAACCCATACATCACAAGATGGGTTGCAAACTGGCTGAGTGACAGAACCCACAGGGTCAGAGTTGCTGGCGCCATGTCAGACTCAAAGCCTGTCACAAGTGGTGTACCACAGGGCTCGGTCCTGGGCCCACTCTTGTTTGGCATCTACTTTTCGAAGTACAAGCAAACACAGGAGGGTTATGGCTGACAAAGTTTGCAGATGACTGCAAACTGGCCATAGTAGAAAACACATCTGACACAGATATCCTTCAGAAGGGTCTCACAGAAACGGATAACTGGTGCCAGAGCCATGGCCTAAAGTTAAATGCCAAAAATGCATAGTCATACCCTTCGGGAAAAACAAGGTTACCCCTAGCTACCAAATAGGTGGCAATCCACTGAGCACAGAAGAAGTTATCAGGGACCTGGGGACCCAGGTTGATAGTAGTCTGTCATTCAACACCCATGTAGCTAAAGTAGTTAGGAAGACCTTCTACATTGCCCACCTTATCATGAAGGGATTCTCATCTAGATCAAGGGAGGTCATAGTCTCCCTATACTCATCACTCATCAGACCAATGATTGAGTACAATGCCCCATTTGGAATGTATCTGACCCGACACTTGCAGCAGCTGGAGAGGCCACAAAAGTTCCTCACCAAAAGGATAAAGGGTCTCAAACATCTGTCCTATGCTGCCCGACTGAAAGAACTCCAGCTCTATTCAGTCGCTTGCTCAGAGGTGACCTTTGCCTAACATACAAGGCCATGTCAAACCCAGATTTGATGAATATGCTTCACCTCAAAAAATCTAGATCTATCAGAGCCACAAGGGCAGGAGACTTAAACCTCGACATGGCTATTAATAGGACGTGCTGGAGGGATAGATTCATCACCCAAAGACTCCCTATGCTGTGGAATAAAATCCCGGTATATGTGAGGCAGAGCACCTCGCTGGCCTTGTTCAAGAGAAATCTTGACCAATGGATGGGAGATCGCAGATATACCCCAGGGATTACCTCAGTGTCACTGCTCGACAGAGGCACAGCAAAATAATGGGTATAGTTCTCCATACTAAAGGGGTGGCGTAAGCCACAAAACTATGGGCTAGGCTTGTAAATGCCCTCGGGCAGATAGCCTAGTATGAACCTATGAACCTAAGATCATCCATGGTTTGTCCTGTTTGACTTTTAATAGAACTTTGGAGAGCAGTGGCAGTGGGTAGACTGATAGGGTTTTCCAGCTGAAGGACAGAGCATCCACTTTCCAGGCTTGTTTGTGGGGAGTCCTTGTGCAAAACTTGTCCAACTGGTATCTGGGGGGAGGCAAATAGATCTATGTGTGGGCACCCCCATTCGCTTGTCAACATGTTGAAAATCGTTGGTTCCAGTTTCCACTCGTGTGGGTCCATGAGGTTTCTGCTTAGTCCGTCTGCCAGTGTATTCAATTTTCCTGGCAGGAACTGAGCTGGTAGGTGCACTTGGTAGCTCAAGGCTGTGTTCCACAATGCCATGGCTAGTCTGCAGAGGGGGTAGGAATGTGTACCCCCCTGCTTGTTTATGTACCACATAACTGTGGTATTGTCCGTCTTTACCATTAGTTGTCCTGGAAGAATGTAGTCCTTGAAGGCTGTCAGAGCATTCTGTGCAGCTAAAATTTATTTTTGCTTGATATGTAGGTGCATCTGATTTGGGTTCCATTTGCCCATGCATAGTCTGATGCATCTGTAGTTAGGGTTTGGGCGGCAGGGGGTGGTGTGAATGGTAGTCCCTTGTTTTGGTGGCAGGCCTCTGCCCACCAGAGGAACTCCAGGCGTAGGCAAAGTATGACAGGAATCAATGTTTCCAGGCTGTGAGAATGTTGAGTCCATAGACGTTTTAGATACCATTGTAGTTTCCTCATATGCAGTCTTGCATATGGAATTAGAATAATGCAGGAGGCCATGAACCCCAAGGCTTGTAGTATTTGTCTTGCAGATAGCAGAGTTTTTGTGGCCACTTGTTTGAAGTAGGTTACCAAATGAATTTGCTTTTCTGGCGTGAGGTAAGCCATCTGGGCAGTTGTATTCAAGCTCGCACCCAGGAATGTAATTTGTTGACAGGGTACCAGTTGTGATTTATTTTCGTTTATGGTGTACCCCAGACAAGTTAGAACCCTTTTTACAAACGCCAGATGATTTAAAAGTATACCCTGGTTTTCTGCCTGAATTAGACAATCGTCCAGGTATGGGTATATTTAAATACTTCTTTGCCTGCAAAATGCGATAACTGGAGCCAGGCACTTTGTAAATACCCTGGGCGCAGTAGACAAGTCAAAGGGCAGTGCAGAGAACTGATGTGTGTAGCCTGCTTTGAAGCGTAGGTATCTTCTGCAAGATTCCCTGATTGGGATGTGCAGGCATGCTTCGTTTAAATCTAGTGTTGCCAACCAGGAGTCTTTGCCTAGCATAGGAAGTAATTGGTGAAGAGTCAGCATCTTGAATTTTGGAAATTCCAGAAAGGTGTTCAGAGTAGACAGGTCCAGGATTGGACGCCATAATTGGTCTTTTCTGGGTACCAGGAAAAGTTTGGAGTAGAAACCTTGTCCCTTTTCCTCTTCTGGCACCAGTTGAATAGTCCCCATGCTTAAGGGGAACAGTACTTGTTTTTGAGCCTCTGCCCACTGATTTAGGGGCAGGTCCGACCACGCATTTGGTGTTGGCAACTTGTGGAAATTAAATCTGTATCCTTGGGACACTATATTTAAAACCCATTTGTCCTGGGTAATGAGCTCCCAGTTCTTTGCATGAAGAGCAATCTTTCCCCCCCAAAGGGGCAGTCAAAATATAAGCGCTTGGGAATTTTAAAAGGAATTAATTGAGACTGTTTACCATAGGGGAGTGTCTTATTTCCAGATTTGGAAGTGGAGGCCCCCCACTTCTTAGTTCTGAGAGTCCCCTGGGACTGAAACCTGGGGTTTTTGTTGTGTCTGGGTTTGGCTTGAGAGGACCTGGAAGGGACTGGGAAGGACCAATTCTTAGAGGGCCAGTGCCTACTAAATCTAGGAGGCTGTACTTGTAAAAATCTGTAACAGTTTGCATAGATTTAGCTTTATCTTCCATCTTTTTAAGAACTTCTTCAGCCTTGCTGCCAAAACAGACGGTCCTGATTTAAAGGAGCGTCCAACAATTTAGCTTTAACATGATCAGGGAAAGATTGTTCCTTAAGCAATGCATGCCTTCTAAGCACAGACCCAGTAACATCAGCCTTGCAAGAGGCCTCTAAAGAATCAAAACCACATTGCAAAGTATGTTTTCCAACTTGTTCAGTAGAATGCATTAAGTCCTGTAAATCTTTATTTTCCACACAGTCAGGAATCAACATCATTTTCTGTTTAAGCAGTCCAATAACATGTTGCTGATATTTTAACATATGAAATTGGCAGTTTAAAGCTCTGATTGCCAAGGTTGCGGAAGTATAAACCTTTTTACCCCATCTATTCAGCACCCTGGAGTCTCTATCTGAAGGGTTAGGATTTTTAGCAGTAGAAGCCTTAATGCCCTTGGGCCCCCGAGAAATGGTCCCTGGATCTGCAACAGGATTTTTGAAAAGGAACTTGTGGGACTCAGGAACCCTGTAGTATCTGTCAGGTTTACTAGGAGCAGGAGGCAAGGAATCAGGGGCCAAACTGGATTCCGAGAACACGTCAACAATGTCTAGTACAGGAGGTATAGCCAAAGGCCTATGCTGAGGAAGAAGGAAATCCCTAAGCCTCTTTTTTGAATGAGAAAATTCCTGGCTTTCCCAGTGGAAATGCTCCCTTAACGTATGTAAAGTTTCCCCAAAAGAAAAATCCTCAGGAGGGGAAGCAGAGGGAATAGAATCCTCTGCATCAGAATCCTCATAATTAGGCATGGACAAATCCAGGTCATCAGAAGAGTCAGAAAAAACAGTATCCTGATCAGATGATTCATAATCAAGCTCAGCCCTAGGTCTCTTGGGGGGGGGGGGGTGACTACCCCTGACTAGAGTTATTAGATTTTCAGCCATTTTAATAATTTCTTTTTTAGGCATAGGGACCTGAGCATGTGGCCTGGGAGTCGTTTTTTTAGACTTAGGCCTTAGTAATGAAAGAGGTGTCGATTTAATACACAAGTCTGTAGGCCTGAATACACCCTCAGAAGCCGATGCCTGCACAGCAGCTCCGGACCCATCCAAGGTAGAGACATCCGCAGGTTCCACAGCTGAAGTATCTTGCGGCATACTGAACTCTGAATGGGCTCAGTAGAGGCCTGTGAATCAGAAGTAGCGGTTATCAGGGGCTGCAAAAGCACCTCACTGAGTACCGGCGAACTGGCGACTGGCTTAGGAGAAGCGTTGGCAGTTTTGGACCTCGGCAGCCTGTCTCTGTCTTTATCTTTGCGTTTTTTCGGAATCCCAGTAGTAGGATAGCTAACCGACATTTCTGATAATTAAACCGAGAACCAAAATATTTAGAGGCAAAAATATACCAATGACGGATAGTGCACTGATTAAATAAAGCACAAAACCGACAGCAAGGCATGTCATGGTCAGGAGCCTAGGCAAGGAATACAGTACGAATTAAAATCTTTATGAGGTATTTGCTTTCTACAAGTAATGCAATTATTAACTTTTACTGACATCGGTAAGGAGCAAGAAAACGTTTCCCCAACGGGGAACTTAGCTTTAAGTTGAAGACTTTGGTTCTGAAACTCAAAAACGGAAATTTCAGGAGTCAGCCGACCAGCATTTGCGAACTGCTTCTGCTTCGGGCACCGCACGGCAAGAAAGACTGATGTAATGACGTCGGCTGCATGTTTTAAACCCCTGATGACCTGACGTCATGGAAGAAGGGACAGCAACTGACACAGGACCCAAGACTTTGTTAATAAGGCCGACTGAGGGCAACCTGCAAGCAGATTACCCAAATGTAATGACTGCAACAGTGAAACACGAAGAACATGTTAGAAGTCTCTTTACAAATGCCAGGTGCTGAAGTAGCAATTCCTGACTGTCCGCCTGAATCAGGCAGTTGTCCAAGTATGGGTAAATTTGAATATTTCTCTGCCTGCAGTATGCAATGGCTGGAGCCAGGCACTTTGTGAATACCCTGGGTGCAGTAGATAAGCCAAAGGGAAGCACAGAGAACTGATAGTGCATAGAGCCTGACCTGAAATGCAGACATTTCCTGCAAGATTCCCTTAAGGGGATGTGCAGATAAGCTTCTTTTAAGTCTAGGGTGACTAGCCAGGCATCTTTGGCTAGCATAGGAAGAAGCTGTTGCAGTGTAAGCATTGTAAATTTTGAGACCACCAGGAACCAGTTGAGAATGGACAGATCCAGGAT
This sequence comes from Protopterus annectens, assembly GCF_019279795.1. Lineage (NCBI taxonomy): Eukaryota > Metazoa > Chordata > Ceratodontiformes > Protopteridae > Protopterus > Protopterus annectens. The sequence goes on from NC_056737.1 coordinate 1,100,843,555, forward strand.
AGGGCACCAAGAGCACTCTTTTCTGGGCACCAGGAACAATCTGGAGTGGAAACCCTGTCCCCTTTGCTCTACTGGAACAGGATGAATAACCCTGATACTGAGAAGAGAAAGTACTTGCTTTTGAGCCTCTGCCCACTGGTTTGGCGGACGTTCTGGCAACCTGCTTGGGGTTGGCAATGAGTGGAAGTAGAATCTGTATCCCTGGGATACAATCTGTAGGACCCATCGGTCCTGGGTAATGGACATCCAGTTTTTTGCATGCAGGGCGGGTTTTCCTCCTATGGGTGCAAGTACTTGGGCATGGCTGGGAAGGATGACAGACAAGTCATTGTGAACTTTTTCCATAAGGGGGTGGCTTACCACTCCTCGTTTTTGAGGTGGGAGCACTTCACTGTTTAGATCTCTGCATACCCTGAGACAGTAGTCTTGGTGGTCTGTTGTCCCTGGGTTTGGACTGAGAAAGCCTGGGAGGGATTAGAAATGACCAGTTTTTAGAAGGCCAATGCCTACGGAAGCTAGGCGGCTGCACTTGTAAAAAATCTTTTAACAGTTTGCATAGATTTAGCTTTGTCCTCCATCTTTTTAAGAACAACTTCTGCTTTTGTGCCAAACAAACGTTCCTGGTTTAATGGAGCATCTAGTAATTTTGCTTTGACATGGTCTGGCAAGATTTGTTCCTTCAGCCAAGCATGCCTTCTCAGTACAGACCCAGTGACAGCAGCCCATGCAAAATACTTTTAAGGCATCAAAACCACGTTTACTAACTTGGTTTGCAGAATGCATTAACTCTTGTAAAACTTTATTTTCTGTACAATCTGGAAGCGACATTTTTTGTTTAATTAGTTCCATAATATGCTGCTGGTACTTCAACATGTGAAACTGGCAAGTCAAAGCCCTGATGGCAAAAGTTGCAGAAGTATATACCCTTCTTACTCCATCTGTCTAAAGCTCTGGAATCCCTGTCCGAAAGGGTAGGGTTTTTGGCTGTAGTAGCCTTAATGCCTTTAGGTCCCTGGGAAATGGTCTCTGGATCCGCATTGGGATACTTAGAAAGAAATTTGTGAGAGTCAGGTACTCTGTAGTACCTGTCAGGCTTTCTAGGAGCTGGTGGTAAAGTATCAGGAGTAAGACTGGATTCCATGAAGACAATCTACAATATCCAGGACAGGGGGTATAGCTAGAGGCCTGTGCTGAGGCAAGTCTAAAAATGCTCGGAGTCTCTTTTTGGACTGAGGGTAGTCCTGGCATTCCCAGTGGAAATGCTCACTTAAGGTACGCAAGGTTTCACCAAAAGAAAAGTCCTCTGGAGGGGAGGCAGAGGGAATGGAATCCTCTCTGCATCTGAATCCTCATAGGCAGATAAGGGTATGCCCTGGTAATCAGAGGGATCAGAGTCATTGGACTCATGTTTTGTAGAATCAGAAGGAAAATCAATTCTTTGTCTTTTAGAGGGGGAAGGCTGGCTTCCCCTAATTAAAGTTATAAGGTCCTTCAGCCATTCTAAACATTTGTTTCTGCGGCATGGGAGCTTGAGCATTCGCATTGGTTGTCTGTTTTCTAGGCGTACTGCGAACTCTGGGCTTGAGAAACTCTGTAGTTTTAGTCAAAAACGAAGTTGACTGTTTAATATGAACATCGGAAGGTGAGAATACACCCTCAGAAGCCGGTGCCTGCACAGCAGCTCTGGACCCATCCAAGGTAGAGACATCCGCAGGTTCCGTAGTCGAAGAAGCATCTCGCGGCATACCAATTTCTGAATGGGTGTCAGCAGAGGCCTGCAAATCTGTAGAAGCGGGTAGCAGGGGCGGTGAAGGCGCCTCACTGAGTACCTGCGGACTGGCAACTAGCTTAACGGAAGCATTGTCAGCAGTTTTGGACTTATGCAGTCTGTCTCTGTCTTTATCATTGCATTTTCTGGAAGATCGGTAGTTGCCTTAAAGCCATTTCGGAATACAGAGAACGAGCGCGAAAGAATTTAGTGACAAAGATAGCCTGACGACGAATAGTTCGGGTATTAAACAAGGCACAAAACCGACAAGGACAAATGTCGTGGTCTGGGCCTAAACAGGTGATGCAGCAAGAATGAATATCTCTATGAGGTATTTGCTTTCCACGGGGAAGACAATTGTTAAGTTTTTCTGACATCGGTTAGAGCAAGAAAAAAGGATCCCCAATGGGGTACTTAGGTTTAGAAGACTTCGGGGTTGAAACTCGAAAAACGAAAATTTCAGATAGCGGCCGACTGGCACTTGTGAACTGCTTCTGCTTCTGGCACCCACGCGGCAAGAAAAGCTGATGTAATAGCATCGGCTGCATGTTTTCTACCCCTGACGACCTGACGTCATGGAAGAGGTGGACAGCATCCAATGCAAAAATCCCAAGACTCTGGTATTCGGGCCGACTAAGGTCTACCTGCAGGCAGATAAACCCAATTGTGATGACTAACAGTGAAACATGAACATCTGACCACTCACCAGCACTTGCTTTGCTCTGTCTGTAAGTAGGATCTTAGACTTTAGTGTCTCTCCTAGAAATAGATGGAAAATAGTAATCTAGCTGTTTTCTATATTTATGTCAGAACTATTCTACGGTATTATTTTAAGCATTTTCCTGTGATCTCTGAACTCTTGACTACCACTGTGTAGTAAGAAGTATGTCTTGCGGTATTTTTTACTAAATATTTTTAAACCTTTCAACTGTGGCTATTTTTTGTAGAGATAATTTAAGTTCTAGAGTACACTGCATGTATACAGTGATACTGTACAAAGCCACTCCAAACAATCCTTGCTGCTCAGTCACACTTACAATTTGGACAATACTGAACAGCAATTGTACACCCTTTGGTAAGGGCCTTTTTAGTAGCTGATAAGTAAGGGTCCTGGTGGCAGTGATTACTACCTTATAGCCTAGACATAAGAGGCACAGCTAGTGAACCTGTGCCAGCCTTCCCCAGGAGTGTCTGTGTGATTATATATAAATCATATCTCAAAGTGTGTGTGTGAACTCCTTGGGCAGAGACACGGAGCACTGGTTGGACACAGTGTGCTAGGAGGACTTGGCTTACTCTATAGCTGTGCCAGTGGAGAGTCTTACTGGGGATCTGGAGAGATAGGGAGAAATCAGCCCCAGACTGACTGTGATCTCTGTGCTCTTAAGGGAAATTGATGATATAAAACAGACCCAAATTTTTATGGCTAGGGGAGGACCTGAGCATCGGATCTGAAGCAATGAAGTGGCTTAAGACTGATCTGATGTTGGACTCAAGACCCATATGTAGAAGAATGGATGGAAAGACAGCGATAGATCCAAGGATAATTCTTCACAGTGCTCACAGGCTAGGCCCTTTTGCTGCAAGTTCTGTTTTTGAAGTTGCGGCCTCCATCTTCTGGTCCTTGGCATCTAATTAGTTGGGATTATTAACTAGATCATCTTTCTTCAAGTTAATAAACATCTAGACACAAAACTCTGAAGTCAGCAAATTACATAAAATCAAGTACATTTTTAGCTGTATGCAAGTCTGTAAAACAAAATTGTTGGCACTTGTGTCTCAAGAATGACAAATCCATTCTGGATACTTGGTTAAATAAAAATAAAAAAAATGGATGCATTTGTATCTAGAACTACTAAAGATTTCATGCGTGGAAAAACATTTTTCCTATACCTACATAATAAAACCCCAGCCTCCAATGTAGTTACTATAACCACAGTTACATTTTCTCTTTGTATAATGTACATATAGTTTATTTAGTGCCAATACACCCTTCAGAGTCTTTATTTTTTTTTGTTTCCATTTTCCATGCTACAGATTAAAACCCAGCTGTCTTAATTCATTTTTGAATTATCTCTTTACACAGATCAAAACAGTTGGGTGGGGGTGGGGGGCTGGAGCCTCAGTACTTAATGGGCACAAGGCTGAGAAACTAATCAAACAGAACTTCAGTCTCAAAGGATGTAGACACAGACCTATGGGATGGTCAATCTGCGAAACTATCAACTTGCCTAAAGCATGCCTTTGGAATGCGAGAAGAAGTAAGAGCACCAGGCAAAACTCCACATAAATGTAGGGTGTACAGGTTGACTACACTCTTAAGGTACCCAGAAGCCAACGTGAACTCAAGTCTTTAGCTCAGTTCTCACACAGTTTCAGAAAGGAATCAGTTCCAATATGCATGACAGAAGCAAGACAAAACACGTTCTGTAGTGTTCACTATTACATTATCCACTTGATGCATGTTAAGGCGATCTTGCGGATGTCAGTAGAGTGATATCAAGTACACAACAGCTGAAGACTTGGTTGTTTTATTTATTAATTTATTTTTGGTTCACTGCAGCTAACCACCAGTTCTCCTCACTGATCACTGGATCTACCAGACCTACCCGATCCTCCTCGGGGATATTTCCAACCCACATCTGGGGCCAGCGAGAAGATGGAGGATCCAGGTGCAATGTCATTCTACTGTGGAGTGTTTTTACTATACTCCCCATCCTGGCATGTGCGCTTGGTAAAATCTCCAAGGGGAAACATGCAATGAGCATCAGTACTGAACTGTCACTCACTTCTGCAAGGGGCTGTCACCAGCAAGTACCACCCAACCTCAGTAGCACTTTCACAGTTGTTTCCATCGTCTCCAAGAGGGACATCAACTATGTCAGTGTGTCTTTGGCATGTGCCCTTCCCTCCATGCCACAAACAGAATGGTCATTCTCCCATGACAGTGCCTCACATGCTTGGGCCATTAATGGAACATTGGTCACCTAGGACATAGGGCTTTATCCATCTACTCCATGAAATTGTCACTACAAAGACTCAGTTTTTGGAGAACTGTTTTGCATGAGAAACCAGGCTTATTACACTCCCACACCACATACACAAACAAGCAAGCACTTGCATTTTTTGACCAGTGTAATTTTGTTTTTATCTCCATGCAGTTGCCCAAAATTGCAGTATGAAATACTAGAAATAACTTTCATATGACTTACTGTCTTGAAGTGACAACTGTCAAAGATGAACTGAGCAAAGCTGTTAGACCTCCTTGGAAACATACCTAAGCAAAAGTATAGAGGAGGTTCTAGAAATTGCTTAGGAACTAAAACTCTTAATCTTACTTTACACAGAACAAGATTTAAATGTATTATGAAAGCTTACACTTGACTCAAAAAGTAATCAGGCAGAAAAGAAATGCTGTCAGTGTTTCCAGAAATGCCAAGAAACCAGACACTGTCACTTGAATTAAATGCAGTAAAAAGCACCATATTTATTAAATATACCTGTGTCATATTATGGGGACACAAACTGTGATAATAGGACAAACAATCACAATAATATGGCAATCCCCATTTCTCCATTACACTCAATTTCTGGTATAATAAATAAAGTATAATAAGAAAGAGCAATTCTAACGCACTTCTACAGTACAAACCATAAATACGAGGATTTTTTTCAATTTACAGGTGACGTTTCCTTCAAGTCGAAAAATGGTATGTACACAATATGTAGCAAAGAAAGAACTTCTAAACCCAAAAATTCCTGCAATTCTTCTTTGAAGCTTAACAAACACTATTAGCAATGCTTTCTGGTTTGCACATGAATAACAATCAAACAGGTCTTTAGCAAATGTTACTGGTATGGACTCCTTGGACTGTTGATATCAAAAACGAAGAAGAAATCTAATACTAACCTATTCAGTTCAGAGAATGACAGGGGGTGACACTGATTAATGATCCTAAAAAGCTGGTTTCACTTCTGGCCAGAAAGCCAGCCACTTGAAAACTTCCCATCTACAGGCAAGATAACTAATGGATACATACTCACCACATCAGCTAATGTACCACAAGATTCTCTGTTGGAACTTATAGTTGGGGTCATCCTTTACATAAACCAGAATTTAGTATTTTTTTGGGAAGTTCCCACACTAAGGAAAATATGCACACCTGTGGCAACACATGCTTATATAAAAGTTCAAGTGAACTTGTAACCCCCCAGTTCACCCTCTCACCACAGGTGCAGCCACCAGTATGCCATTTCTTGAAAATAAAGAAAAACGATTTGCCACCTGAGTTGCCATTAAGTAATACTCTCTACCCATGGAGGCTATTCAGGGATGTAAGACATTACTCCTCACCCATGAGAGAGGGTCCTCTTGTACATCAGTTGCTTAAGCAGATATTAGCTGCAGTGTCCAACACGGATGCCGCTCTTGGTTTGACCTTTTAAGCAGTAAGCCACAACTAAGCAAAAGCAGTCAAGTGACCGCATAGACCAAAATGCAGAAGGTTTAAGTCCTACAGTACAAAGTTTTGACCAGCGATAACAGACTCCAAAGGTCATGGTACAGACCGCACTTAAAAATGTAACTCTACTGACCAAATGCTTGTGGTATCCAAAGAAACATTAAGGGCACTGTATAACAAGCATAAAATACAAGCTGCTCCTTTGAAGGGGCACACTAAAATGTACCATGGGTTTTGCAGGATAAAAACATCAGAAGAGAAAAGTATCAGTTCATTAAGTTATCTGTTATCTGGCAACCATAACCTCTTCCCTTTTTGAAGCAAGGGGTCACCTGAAAAAAACAGTCTGCTTTAACCAGTGGAACTTGCTTCAGTGAGCACCTGCCACTTACAGCTCTATTATTACACAAGTACATAACTTGTGTTCCTGATTAAGAAATGGTACATATTTGGAAATAAGCATAACAGTCCTCAGCAAATCTTCCTGGATGATTACTGCCATGAAAAAACACCCTGGACAATGGCAGCCAATGAAAACAGTGTATGACAGACTATTACATGCAGTTTACGTCTGGCAATGGTGTTTGGAGATGATTGTGCATCAGCTAAATGGCCATCATCTACTGGCAAGTTACAAAAGACGGCTGTCAAAGTAGTCACAGTTCCACGTTGCGGAACAAGTCTGCTTTATTTGGCACAGCAGAACTCAGTACCTTTGGCTCTCCATTATGAGACTGATCCTGGACAATGTGGATCCCTGTTTCAAAGTGGAGGAGGGCAGAGAGATGATCATGCGCACACCTCCAAACTGGTAGCCCAACATAACACATCAGAGATACTTCAAGTGCAGCTAACATTGGGTACGACAGCGATTCAGGTCGTAGCCTGCTACACATTCCCAACAATGTCCCAAGACTCGCACTCCACTTCCTAAGCACATTGGAGAATATTAAGGTCTAACCTAACACACTCATACTGGGCGACTTCAACTACCCCTCCATTAACTGGGAAAACTATTCATGTACCAATACACTTGCCCAATGTTTCCTGGAATTCATTAATTCAAATGCCCTGGAAAAGCTCGTTCTTACCCCCACTAGAGGTAGCAACGTCCTTGACCTGGTCAGTACTAACATAGGTGACTGTTGTTCTACACCAATATTTAACTCCTCCCTGGTTAGATCCGACCACAAACTAATCACCCAGGAAATCCAACCCCCCCGCAAAGGTAACCACCATGAAAAACTTCTCCAAAGCTAACTTTGGGCTCCTAAAAACAGAGGTGGCTAACTTCATGGCACCCTTGCAAATGGAGAATAGTTGCATGACCGCCAAATCATACACCAATGCACTGTATGAACACGTACACAAATGCATGGATCTCGCCATAACCAATAGAACCAAGACTCTCACTTCAAAAAAAAAAAAAAAAAAGAGGAAGCCAAATCTGGTGCTCCCCTGCCATAAACAAATTCTACAACAGGAGGAGGAAACTGATGTGGAATAAGGTAAAGTCCCAACACTGAAAAAACTCCCTCATCAGCCTCAACAAAAAGTTGAGATCCCTCATCAAATCCTCTATAGCTAGTTATGAAAACAGAATTGCAGCAGATAGTAAAGACAACTACAAGGCCTCCTACAGTTATGTAAAGAATCTCCATGGCAATACCCAGATTTGCTCTGAGCTACTGCACTATGGTACCTCCTATAACGAGCCAACAGATATTGCCAATATACTGGCCGACAGATTCAGTGCCAAATTTACCCCCCCCCCCAAAAAAAAACCCAATCACAATACCAGTAGATTGCCAGACACCCAGTATTACTGCTGCACAGGTTAAAAGAGCACTGTCCAAGGCCAAGAAAACAGCTTACATGGGACCTGACAATATCCCTGGCTGTGTTCTACATGAACTACAGTGTGAACTGGCACCTCACCTGTGTGGCCGGTTAAATCACAGCCTCCCCTCAGGCTTTGTCCCTACCGAATGGCACACTGCTACAGTCATCCCTCTCCACAAAGGAGGAGCGACTACAGACCCTGGGAACTATCGCCTCATTAGCCTGACGAGTCTGATATGCAAAGCTATGGAACGCATTATCATGGACCTAATAAACAAGGATAGAGGGAATCTCCAAACTCTGGATCCAACACAGCTTGGTTTTGTGAAGGGTAGTTCATGCCTGCTCAACTTGGTCAACTTCTTTGAGTCAGTCACCAGAGCTGTGGATGAAGGCAAGGTGGTTCATACAGCCTACCTTGATCTAGCCAAGGCATTTGATACCATTCCCCACTCAGGAATCATAGAAAAACTCACTAAGCTAGGCATCAATCCCTGTATCACTAGGTGTGTTGCAAACTGGCTCACAGACAGAACTCAGTGTTAAAGTAGTGGACTCCAAGTCAGACTGCCAATCAGTCACGAGTGGAGTTCCACAGGGTTCGGTCCTGGGTCCTCTCCTGTTTGGTATCTACTTCTCTGAAGTCCAGGCCAACACAAAGGGTCTCTGGCTGACAACGTTTGCAGACGATTGGAAGTTGGGAGCTATTATTAACTCCGCAAGTGATGTTGACACCCTACAGAAAGGCCTCACTGAGACAGACTGGTGTCAGAACCATGGCCTTAAGGTCAATGCCAAAAAATGTGTTGTCATCCACTTTGGAAAAAAACAGTTCCCATGAATTACCACAGCGAAGGTAATCCACTGAACACAGAAGGTATTACAAGAGATCTGGGAACACAGGTTGACAGCAGCCTCTCTTTTGACCATCACATTGCCACTGTGGTCAGAAAGTCCTTCTATGTGGCATATCTCATTACTAAGGGCTTTGCTTCCAGTAAGAAAGAGGTCATTGTCTCCCTCTACTCTTTCCTCATTAGGCCAATCATCGAGTACAATGCCCCATCTGGCATGTACCTCACTAGACACCTGCAACAACTGGAGAGGCCGCAAAAGTACCTCACAAAGAGAATCCTATGCCTTAAACACTTGTCCTATATGGACAGACTGAAAAAACTCCAACTATTCTCTGTCTCATATTGCCTACGTAGTGGCAATCTCTGCTTGACATACAAAGCCATGTCTTATCCAGCTCTGTTAGAAATTCTACATCTAAAGAAATCCCAATCCCCCCGCACCATATGCTCCAGTGACCTCAACCTCATTACCACAATCAACAGAACATGCTGGAGGGACAGGTTCATAATCCAGAGACTGCCCTTGCTATGGAATAGACTTTCCATACATGTCAAACAGAGCACCTCACTTGCCCTCTTCAAGAGAAACCTTGAGTGGATGGGAAATAGAAAATTCACCCCAGGGATTACTCCAGTGGCTCTACTCGACAGAGGCACTGGGAACTAAGGTCGGGTGGCACAATGTCAGGGTAATCCTATGGGCTAGGATTGTAAAGGCTCCAGGGTTATTAGCCTAGTACACACCTATGAACCTATATCAGCAATAAAAATCTGCTCTTTTCAGGTAAAAATCAAAGCTGCTTTGGGGGGGGGGGGGGCATCAATACAATGCAAAAAGTATGTGCCCCAGCTGAAACAGGGCTGATTAAATTACTCAAACATGCCTCTAAGTACTCTGGGTAGAGATGCTTGCCTCTGTAGGTACTCTGGGCAGACAGATGTAGTGCTTGCTGCAACAACTACTTTATCTGTGTGTGTGTAAGATGAAACAAAGAGAGGGTTTGCCAGAAGTGGAGTGCAACAAATATATCTTCGTAGACAAGATAATGGGCTATTAAGAGAGTTTTCCAGGACACACACACACACAGCCAAGGTAGCTGGCAGCAGAGTCTGTGTCAGTGAAAATGAGACTGTTGGTGGGGTAGACATTTACTGAGAAGTTAAGTACTGGTACCAAAGACTAGTGTGGCTAGTGTTAGCATGACTGATGCTAACAAAAATCAGTGACGAATATATAGGAAGGATTAATGCCAAGAAGGCTGTTACTGAGGCATATGGCATCAGGTACATTGCAGCCCTCATACACAGCAGTGGATATAAAGTACAGTTACTCAAGTTCCACTTGCTTGTAACAGTAGACATTCATAGAACACAGTGTCTTACTGGCATATGGGTAAAACAATGCCCTACTACCCTCCCTCTGGCAGTTTGTCAAAGATCAGAACTCCTGCCACTGCCTGCCTGTGAGGGTGAAATCACAATCGTCTAGCAGGCCACGACAGCCCTTCACGACGGAATTCTTTCAGTTTTCTAGGGACTAACAGGAAGAGCACATTGAATCACAAGCTTTTCAAAGACCTACTGTTTCAAACAAACCCCACCCCACACACACGTGCACACAAAAAAAGGTTGCTGAATCAAAACACAACCAACACCCAACCAAAGGTATGCAGAAACATTCCCGTCCAAGGAAAATAAATGGGATCCATCTTTCAGGCCTTCTTATATGTAGTCCTGGAACAGATTTTGCCATCTGACTGTTCGGAGAGGAGGCAAAGAAGTCTGAGGGGGACCCCCCCATAGGCAGATAAAATCTTGGAAGACCCCTGATCGTTTCCATTTGTTAGAGTCTGCCCTGGTCCTGCTCAGCTTGTCTACCCCACAATTTTGTTTTAATAAAATGTATGATGCCTATTCAGTGAGAATGTGCCTTTTATCCCAAGCTAACATGGCTAAATCAGCAAAGTGGGTATTGACCTGGTTCCCCCTTGCTTGCTGATGTACCACACAACTGTGGTATTGTCTGTAACCACTTGAAGAGGTCCTGGGGACTACAAATGGTGCAGAGAGTGGAGTACCTTGATCAGGGCATCTCCTTGATATTTATCTGCATGCATCTCTCCTTGGAGTCGCACATCCCTGCACTTCTATTCTTCCTGTAACTGCTCCCCAAGGAAAGCTGGAAGGGTCTGTGGTGACTTGACTGCTTTGGACCAGGGAGGGAGAAGGGCGATCTGAATTTAACGATACATGTTGTCTCCACCAAAAGATCTCTTCTGACAAACCCCAGCACTGGGATTAGAAAGGATAAATGCTGTTGATGCTGGGACCAAACAGATTTCAGACACCACTATATCTTTGTCATGTGGATTCTTGCCATCATTGTCATGAGACCCAAAATCCTGAGGTATTCCTAACAGTGACTTAGTGGAAAACCTTAGAAACAGATAAAAAGTTCTATTTTTTTTCTGTGGAAAAATACTCTTTGTACTGAGGTTTCTATTTGTTATCTGAAGAACACAATCCTTTTGAGTGAAGAAAGACTTCTGAATGCTCTCTTGAAATCCTGCTTATGAGATCTCTCACCCAGAGGGGAGAGAGATACCTGACAATTTGAAAGAAAACACTGTGTAAAGATAAGCAAGTTGTCTAAATATGGAAAAATTGGGATACCTTGTAGCAGGCAATGAGCTACAATTGGAGCTAGACACTTTATGAACATACTTGGTGCAGTGGATAATCCAAAGGGTAAGGCAGAGTACAAGATGTGATCCAGACGCGCAAAACCTTAAGAAACATCTGAAGTCTGAATTAATTGGGGTGTGATGATCATCTTTTAAAACTTGTAAGAAGTAAAAGTGTCTAAATTCAAAATGATGTTACTTGACAATCACAAATAGGTAAAGGAAAGAAAGATCCAGAACTGGTCTCTAAGCATTTTCTTTCTTGGACACTTAACAGCGTCCTTGAATAAAACCCCTTCCCCACCTGGAAGAGAGGAACTGGTTCTATCACTCCTTGGGACAGCATGCGATGAAAAACCAGTGGAAAAAAAAGAATATGATCTTGAGGATGAGGAAAGACCCCCTAGAAAGGAGAAATTTCCTCCCACTGCCATCTGTAACTGAATGATTTTCAGAACCCATTTGTCTGAATCTACTACAAGACAGAAAAATGGAGATTCAGACTTTCTGGAAGAATAAAGGGGCCAGGGTGGGAAGGGGGTCACAAGGTCTCGAACAGCCAGATTCCTTGGATTGCCCTTGGTTTTGGGAGGTCCAAAACTTCTTTTTGGAATCCCCTTGCCATTTCTTCTTAAATGTCTGTTTACCTGAATTTTGTTTAGACTATTCTTTTGCACATAAACTGGAAGTGGAGACGAAGAAACCCCTTGTGCAATTTGGAAATGGAGGGATAAAAATATTGAGATCCCTGGATCAGCCTACCCATTTCATCATGCTTTTTGATCACCTCTGTAGCAGAGGGGCCAAATACTAACACTCTATCCAAGGCAGAATTTTAAATTTCATTTTTACCACCACCCAAAAGGTTCTGATAATGTACCCATGCAAACCTCCTCAAAACAGTACCAGTGGCCATAGCCCTAAAGAAGTAACCACAGAGTCAAACACATACTACAATGAGTAGTGACCTGTGCAACAGAGAAAAGTACAGTTTTGTACCTAACATAAATGTAGATGTTCGAGTGCTAATACAGCTGCAGTCATAACAGATGGGTTCTCCTGCCGTCAGGCGGGTCCTCGGTCGGCCGAATTCCAAAGTCTAGGTCCGGCGTCGGTTGTCGTCGCTTCTTCCCTGACGTCAGTGCGACAGGGGTATAAAGGAACCAGCCGACGCCATTTTCTTCAGTTTTTCTTGCCCCAGATGTCAGGTGCCCCCAGAAGGAAGGCAATACAAAAATTTGTGTAATAATGCAGTGCAATATAATCAAAATACAGTAGTTGCAAGCAAATACATCATAAATGAATACCCCAATCAGTTTGTATGAGGATGGGTTAGCCTATAGGCCTGTTCCAAGAGGGGAAGGAGGGAGGGAAACCTGGACTGCAGCTGTATTAGCACTCAAACATCTACATTTATTGTAGGTACAAAACTGTAATATGTTCATCGTGCATACAGCTGCAGTCATAACAGATGGGTAGAATCCCAAAGCTAAGAAAGGGGTGGTAGGCACTAGGAGGAACTAGAAGGAGCCAAAATGCCCTACAAGACTGCAGTGGCAAAGCCTGCTCTGGATTTGGAGTATAATGGTAGGTTGTAGTGCTTGGAGAAGGTATGCACAGAACTCCAAGTGGCTGCTTCCAAAATATCCTTGGTAGGAACTCCTCTGAGGAAAGCTGCAGAGGTGGCTGTGGCCCTGGTGGAATGAGTTCTAATGCCTGTAGGTACAGTTTTGCCATGAAAGGAATAGCAAAAGCGTATGCAGTGGGCTATCCATTTTGAGATTGTCTGTTTGGAAATTGGCTTTCCTTGAGCTCCTACAGCATAGGAAACAAAGAGCTGTTCTGATTTCCTGAAAGGCTTTGTTCTGTCCAAATAATAACGCAGTTGTCTGTGGATGTCCAAGGAATGTAGCAACCTCTCCCCTTTGTTTTGAGGATTGGGATAAAAAGTAGGTAAACTACCCTGGATACCACTTTAGGCATAAAGGACGGATTGGTTCGTAAGGAAACTCTGTCCTGATGGACGATAAAAGGCTGGACAGCCATGACAGCCTGTAGTTCTGAAACTCTAAGAGCTGAGGTGATAGCCAGAAGGAAAGTTGTTTTCCAGGACAAATATTGCAAATCTGATGAGGCAGCTGGCTCAAAGGGAGGCAAGGTCAATTTTTCCAGAATGAAATTAAGATCCCAAGCAGGTATTGGTCGTTTCCTTGGAGGTCTTAGATTCTTAGCCCCTCTGAGGAACTGTCTTAAAAAAGGGTGAGAGAATAAAGGTGGATCAGTGTTGTATTCTGCAGAAATGGCTGAGGCATGGATTTTGATGGAGGAGAATGAAAGTCCACTGCTTAGCAAATCAGCCAAATATTGTAGTATTTGAGGTAAATTCAGTTTTCCAGGATCCTGGCCCTTTTTCTCATTCCAGACACAAAACCGTTTCCATTTTGCGGAGTAAGCTTTTCTAGTTGATGGCCTTCTGGCCTACAAAATGACATCCTGCACCTCCTTGGAGAGTAGGGCCTGTTGTTATGCTAAGGAATCTTCCATGCGGCTAGATTAAGTGTTTTTAGCTGGCTATGAAGAGTTTTGAAGCTGTGCAGAGTCAGAAGAAGAGGCATTAGAGGTAGGGTCCATGGTGGGGAATGCGTCAGGCTCCTCAGGAGTGGGTACCAGTGTTGCCTTGGCCAGTCCGGAGCAATGAGAATCATCTTTGGTCTGTCTGCTCTGGTTTTCAATAGGACTTTGGGCAGCAGAGGAAGGGGTGGGAAGGCATAAACTGTCATTGATGACCAACTGAAAGAGAGCGTCCACTCTCCAGGCCTATGGATGGAAAATCCTTGAGCAGAATTTTGTCAATTGGTGATTTTTGTGGGAGGCAAAGAGATCTATGTCTGGCCTTCCCCATTCTTGGATTATTTCTGTAAAAACTTTTGGATGCAATTTCCACTCGTGTGGATCTGTCATATTCCTGCTTAGGTTGTCTGCCAGCGTGTTTTCCTTGCCTGGCAAGTACTGTGCTTGTAGTTCCATTTGTAAGTCCATGGCCATGTTCCAAAGCGACATAGCCAGACTGCATAGGGGGTAAGAATGTGTTCCTCCCTGTTTGTTTATGTACCACATAACTGTGGTGTTGTCCGTTCTTATCAATTGTTGACCTGGTTGTAGAAGGTCCTTGAAAGCTGTTATAGCATTTATTACTGCTAGCATTTCCTTTTGCTTGATGTGAAGGTTTTTTTTCTTTTTGGGACCATTTGCCCTGAATGCACTGATCTGTCATGTGCGCCCCCCAGGAGTAGTCAGAGGCGTCTGTTGTGATGACTTGATTTGCTTGAGGCTTGCTGAATGGGAGACCTGTGTTTGTTTGACATGCTTGAGCCCACCACAGAAATTCCTTTTGCAGACATGGAATTAGTGGTATTATTGTTTCCAAACTGTGGCTGTGTTGAGACCATAGGTTTTTCAGGTACCATTGTAGTTTCCTCATATGCAGCTTTGCACATGGGATTAGTAAGATGCAAGATGCCATGAATCCCAGAGCCTGCAGAATTTTCCTTGCAGTCAGCCTGGTGCAATTTGCTAGTGCTTTGAAGTATTGAATTAGTTGCCCCTGCTTCTCTGGCATGAGGTAGGCCATCTGGGTGTTTGTGTCCAAATTGGCACCCAGGAAAATTATCTTCCGAGAGGGTATTAGCCTTGATTTCTTTTTGTTGACTGTGTATCCCAGAGAGTTCAACAACATTATTACATAAGCCAGATGTTTCAGAAGAATGTACTTGCTGTCCGCTTGGATCAGGCAGTCGTCCAAATAGGGATATATCTGTATCCCTTGAAGTCTGCAGTAGGCAATTACTGATGCCAGGCATTTTGTGAATACTCTGGGCGCAGTAGATAAGCCAAAGGGCAATGCAGAGAATTGATAATGGGTTGAACCTGCAAGAAATCTGAGGTACCTTCTGCAATTTTGTCTGATTGGGACATGCAGGTATGCCTCCTTGAGGTCCAATGTTACCAGCTAAGACTCCTTGCCCAGCATGGGAAGAAGTTGCTGTAGAGTGAGCATCTTGAATTCTGGTACGAGTAGAAATGTGTTTAGGATGGATAGGTCCAAAATAGGTCTCCAATCTTTTCCCTTCCTTGGTACCAGAAATAGCGTGGAATAAAAACCTTGACCTTGTTCGTGCGTAGGTACCTCTTGAATAGCTTTCATGTTTATGAGATCTGTAATTTGCCTTTGTGCCTCTGCCCTTTGATTGTGTGGCAGGTTTGGCATGCCTCTCATTTTTGGAAGGGTGTGAAAATGGAATTTGTAGCCTCTGTTTATAATGTCTAGGATCCATTTGTCCTTTGTGACAATATGCCAATTTTTTGAAAATAATGCCAGCTTTCCTCCTAAGGGGGCTGCCATTTGAGACTTGCTTGGTATGCAAAGGGGAAAGTCATTGGGTTTGCTTTCTGAAAGATTGTGAGTTATCCTCACCACCTCTTTGTGTAGGAGCTTGCCATTGTCTGCCTCTATACGATCCTTGGGATTGTCCTCTACCCCTCGGGCGCCTGTATCTGCCTCTTTGGGGTCTGTCCGTGGCAGGAAAGGACCAGTTTTTGGAAGGCCAATTTCTACTAAAACGTGGTGGTTGTACCTGTAGAAAATCTTTCACAGTTTGCATTGATTTAGCCTTTTCCTCCATTTTCCTTAATACCTCCTCAGCATTAGCACCAAATAGTACATCCTTTTGAAGAGGGGCGTGCAGTACTTTAGCTTTAACATGATCAGGCAAGGCTTGTTCCTTGAGCCAGGCATGCCTATGTATGACTGATCCTGTAACAGCAGCTCTACATGAGGCCTCTAGAGCATCAAAACCACACTGTAAGGTATGCTTACCCACTTGTTCTGCACTATGCATCAAATCCTGCAACTCCTTCAAGTCTGGTTGCTCAGGTTGTGACATTTTACTTTTCAATTGTGATCGCAAAAACTGTTGGTATATTAGCATATGGAACTGACAGTTTAAGGCCCTTATGGCTAAGGTAGCCGAGATGTATACCTTTTTTCCCCCACCTTTCTAAGAATCTGGAGTCTCTCTCGGAAGGTAATGGATTTTTAGCAGTGGAGGCCTTAACTCCCTTGGGGCCCTGTGAGATGGTTTCTGGGTCAGCAGCATGGCTTTTGTATAGAAAATGGTGTGAGTCAGGAACCCTGTAGTACCTGTCAGGCTTAACTGGAGCTGGAGAAAGACAGTCCGGGTTAAGGCAGGCCTCCGAGTAAACATCATCTAGGATGTCCAAGACAGGAGGTACAGCCAGAGGCCTGTGCTGAGGTAGCAAGAGAAATTCGCTAAGCCTTTTCTTGGAATCTGAATAATCTTGGCCTTCCCAGTGGAAGTGTTCCCTTAAGGTGTGCAAAGTTTCCCCAAATGAGTAATCCTCAGGGGGGGATACAGAAGGGATGGACTCCTCCGCATCAGAGTCTTCAAAAGGAGAGTAAGAATGTTCCTGATCATCAGAGTGCTCTGAAATAATGGAGCCCTGATCAGAAGAGGGGGAATCTTCCTCCACTCTGGGCCTTTTGTCCGGTGGGGGCGGAGAACCTCTGATAAGAGTAATTAAATCCTCAGCCATTTTAAGTATCTGTTTCTTAGGCATGGGGTCTGTAGATGGGCCCTGTGTAGCTTGTCTCTTAGAGTGCAAGGCTGCTTTACACTTAGTGAAAGCCTTGATGGAGAAAGAAGCGGAAGGTCTTAAGACACCTTGAGTGGAGGTGAACCTGTCCACATTCTGAGTTTCAACGCCAAGAGTGGCTTCGGTATCTGTAGCCCGGGTGTGGGCCGAGGAGCCTGCGACCTCGGGCACAGGAGACACCGCCAAAGAAGTGTCGTCGGTAGTCGGGGGCTGCGTAGGCGCCTCGCTGAGAACCGGACCACGTGTAGTCAGCTTAGGCGTGGTGTCGATAGAGGTCGCGGACCTTGTGTGTCGGTCCTTATCTTTGCGTTTTTTAGACAAAACTGTAGTCAGAGTATCCGACGACATAATATAATTAAATGCTTTCCCAAAATAATGCTGGGCGAACTCCGCCCAACGCTTAATGGTGCGCTTGTTGAATGTAGCACAAAAGCGACAGACCGAGACGTCGTGGTCTGGGCCTAAACAAGGTATACAGAGGGAATGGAAATCCTTATGCGGTGTTTGCTTCCCACAAGAAATACAATTATTAACTTTGTCTGACATCGGTCTGAGGCAAGAAAAGTTTCCCCAACGGGGTACTTGGCTTTCAAGACGACTTCGGTTTCCAAATTTTCGTAATCTCAGGAGCTGGCCGACCAGCACTTGCGAACTGCTTCTGCTTCGGGCACCGCACGGCAAGAAAGACTGAAGAAAATGGCGTCAGCTGGTTCCTTTATACCCCTGTCGCACTGACGTCAGGGAAGAAGCGACGACACCCGACGCCGGACCTAGACTTTGGAATTCGTCCGACCGAGGACCCGCCTGATGGCAGGAGAACCCATCTGTTATGACTGCAGCTGTATGCACGATGAACATCTAGGTTATTTAAAACAAATATTTTCTCACAAAAAGAAACTACAGATGTCATTCCCCATACTTTCACAATTCGTCAGAACAAACATATAAGCTTGACAATTCAATATTCTGAAAATCAAAGTTGCAGAAGAATACACTTTTTTCTCATCCATTTCAATAATTTTCCCATAATTAACAAATAGAGAAGGATTTTAAATGCTTAGCAGCAGTGGGATCAACTAAAGCTATAGCTGCTGGATCAGGTTTGGGAACAGTGTATGAAAATTTAAAAGACAGAGGAACTTCATACATCCTTAATTCACTTTTTAGGTGCAGCTGGCTCACTTAATGAAAACTGCAGACAGTAACACACATCCTCTAAAGCAGACGGAACAGGAAGAATGCGTGCAAGTCCTAGAAAATCCTTCTATAACAACTCTCAGTACTTTTCTGAGGGACTGGGAAACCTCAGTGCTCTCCCGCTAAAAACAATAGCACATTCTAGCAACAGTCTCAGAGAAAGAGAAACGCACAAAGGGAGAACCAAACTGAACTCTTCTCAGAGTCTGAATCAGAAATCTGGGGAAAAAAATATGTCCATCCCTACATCTTCCTGTTCAGATTCAGAATCATGAATCTCTTCAGGAAAATAATCCTCCTTTCTTTTACCAGAAACTACTTTACAAAAAGAATTAATCGCCTGAAATATGAATTAAACCCAGAGACATACTCGGTAAAGTATTCCTATCCAAAGAAGTTTAAGGATCGGATACATGCTTGGTTTTCTTGTTTTTCTGACAGGAAAAATGGAGCCAACTATGTTATTAATGGAAGTAGCAGCTTCGCTAGGGATGGGTACATTATTCTGACACAAAAGGGAAACCTTCCCTATTTCCTCTCCCAGGACTGATGACAGTGACTCTCCCTTCTCCACAAATGGTACCCCCCAAATGTCGCAGAGAATGTGGCTAAACCCCAGTACGTAATAGCTACAGGTGCTACATTAGAGGGATAGGGAGGTAAAAGATGAGTAGTTTATGGTAAAATAAATGGTCAAAGCAGAGTCACCCACCTGCAGCTGAGGTACACTGATAGCCTGCTACAGTGGTAAAAGCTGTTTAACTTCTTTTTGTGGCTGGAAGGAAGACTGGCTGTAGGACCAGTAGTCTAATCCATGGTCAGGCCGAAAACGGTGCCTCTTTCTCAGGGAAGACAAGCAATTGCCAGTAAACACTACCAGTCCACAAAAGTTACTTTTTGACAACAAAAAACACAGTAAAAAGTACTTTAACACACTATGCCAGTTCCACAAAAGAAAAACAATTTCTCCACAGAACAAAATGATTTTAGTTACGTTATACTACTTTTAAACTGACAAGAAAAAACAAGTGCTCT
Organism: Protopterus annectens; assembly: GCF_019279795.1. Classification (NCBI taxonomy): domain Eukaryota; kingdom Metazoa; phylum Chordata; order Ceratodontiformes; family Protopteridae; genus Protopterus; species Protopterus annectens. The sequence continues at coordinate 1,100,863,074 of NC_056737.1, forward strand.
GTTTAGAAGTATGTTACAGTCTAGAGACAGATTGTTAATACAAAACACTCCTAGCTTTAAAATAACTTTTGCTGAAGAGAAAAGCAATAAATCAACAAAACTAAGAAAACAATTTTTCCCCAAAGGGAAGTTGTCTGCCCAGGAAAAGAAAGCATAAGCTAACAGGGCAGCAGATCCTCGAAAGCCTCAGTATGCATTACTCTTCAGCTGTAGTAAAGCTCTGGAGGGCTTTGTACACAAACTTGTCTTTTAATCAGCTCCGCTTGAGCTGCCTGACAGTTTGAGTGCATGGAAGGTACCCTGAAGCTTTGCAAGCTGGCCAGCAGTTACATCCTTGCCAGGATAAAACCCATATTATCTAAGGCTACTGCAAGCAGTGCTCAATATGATGAATATCAGAATTTCTACAGCCGTCTGTTTGGAAAATGGGCCTACAGATCTATTCGATACATTCTGTACATCTGGACTAGATCTAGGAACACCACTGCCTTGAGCTTCCACTCATATGGGTTTGCTCAGGATCTGCAGAATCTGTCTGCCACAATGTCCCACCCTGACAGGATGGCGGACGTGTGAAGAAGAGAACAATTAGAAGTCTGCTCAAGGAGTGGCACTGCCAAATGGCACAGAGGATAAGACTAAGCACTCCCCCACTTTGTTGAGGTACCACATCACTACGGTGTTTACCATAACCACTAGAAGAGGACTCAGAGTCCAAAGGTGGTAAAAGGACTTTCAAGGTGTGAGCACTGACAACATCTCCTTGATAGCGATGAGATTCCATGTGTCCATGTGACCCCAAGTGGCCTGCTACTCCTGCATTCCCCATTGGCGCAGTTCCCCAGGTGAAGTCAGATGGATCTGTCTGGACAGACTGTACTAGCAATGGACGGAGAGAAAGGAAAACCCGAACTGATACTCAACTGTTCTCCATCACTGGAACTCTCGTCTGAATGCCATCACTCAAAGAACATTTAAGAATTCTCTTGCTTAGGTGAATTCTCCCTTGGAGAATTCCAGAAACACTGCCTGGTACAACAGGACCAGTCTTCAGGCATAAAGTCCATTCTCTTGTTGGAGTCTAACACCCCAGAAAGATGAGATTTCGTGACTGTCAGACAACTTTAGGAGGTTCAACTTTCATTCTAGATGAGAGAGCAATGTAAGACCTTCTCTAGAGATCCAACACACCTGGACGTAGACTAAACGCAGATCAGTAAGTCATCCAAATAAGGAAAGAGGTGAACGCCCAGAATCAAACACAGTAGGCACCTACCTAAGCAAGACACTGGTGAACACTCAGAGCAGCTGCTAGCCCAAAAAGCAATACAGAAAACAGTGCGAATACAACAAATCTTCAAAGTGATTAGCAAAGGATATATGATGACAGGCATCCCTCAAGTTCAGGGTCACCGTGCAGCAGCTGTCTGCCAAAAAAGGAAGCACTGGGTACAGGGTGAGTATATTGAACTTGGGGACCTTAAAGGACAATTACGGGAAAATAATTAAAAAATATGCAAGTCTGGCTCATTTCAAACCTGTATGTACCAGACAGAAATAGTCACTACAAATTATATTCTGTCTGTAACCCTGAAGCCTCTCCTGGGGGCAGACATCCTTATGAGAGCTTGTTTTCTTCTGAAAAAAAATCTTCCCCATAATGCACTGTATGAGTCCACTGTTTCAGACATTACAATGCCAACAGCTGTCCTGTCACCTGGCAGTTCCATTTACTTAGAATGGAAGAACAGAAAAGCTAATTTTCAAATGTCTCAGTAAAAATATAGTTTATTGTCACACAATGCCTCTTGCAAATATGTTTCCTGCTGATGTTACACATTCTGTGAAAAAAAAGCTTCCAGAACTACCAGCCCAGTATTGAGATAAAAGACTTGCTTTTAGATTCAACTTTGATCTACTTCAGTTTCTTCTTAAATTACTCCTCCCAAATTCCAACCCTCAGCTAGCAAGGGTATCACATTTCCCACCCTGCAAGGTTCAGTTTTGCATGACAAACATCAATCAGATTACCTTCCAGTCTGCCTGGTGTCTCAGTGAAAGTGTTCCCTCAAGTCTCTCCTTACTCCTAACATCTGAATAGCACTTTTACTGTAAATCATGTTACAAAAATGCTTAATATACAGGTGTGCAAGTATTCCTGAAAACATGCCTGTAACATACACAGATTACAATTCAACTCGGCCACTGACAGAAATAGCTATGTCTGCAAATTAATACTCAAATCATAAAAAAGATAATTTCGCCTTGCACTGAATTTCAGTCCTCTGCCTTATCTGTTAGGCATGCCACTGACGTTTCCTTATATTTATAAGTACTACTGCTTTTGTATGCACATACTCATTGGTGTTACGTTTTTTCTGATGCAATTTAGTATTTTCTTTACTTCATGCTATGCAGTGCCTGCGATCACTATTCTGAACAGTGTGCACGCTGCTTTTACTTACTGTCAATATTGTTTTCCATTGCAGGCTGTCACAACAAGGTTTTCTCTTCACTGTTATCCAAAATTTTCACACCTTTCCTCAAGAAGCTAGATAAACACGAGTAACTCCAACAGTATCTTTTATACTACAGTCATTTTTTGTGCATAAGTGGCTGTTGCATTTCAATCATATGAATTCAGTTGTTACAGCAGGGATCAAGCATCAACAAAGCAAATGCAATGACAACACTTAGGATTATAACACAAACATCAATTCATGTGTACCACAGGGATGGTCTATGGCTTCAGAAAAAGAAAAGGGTGCAAAGGCAAAACCTTGGTTTAAAACAGCTGAGCTGTAACATGAAAGTTCAGTTAAGCCAAGAACTGTCCCAAAGAGCCCATGGCAACAACACTGCACACAAAGAGTATAAGAGTTTTATTAAAGCTAAAGACAGATCAGGCATGCAGATAAGACGCCTTTCAGTTATCTTTGCACCTATAGGTGCATAACATGTGAAGGCAGATGAATAACAAGGACTCTGGCTTTCAGTACAACAAGGGGCCAGGTGAGCTAACAGGCTTCATACTGAGGAGATGAATTCATTATGCAGACATCATGGCTCCTCAGTGTAACTTCAACTGTGTGTACAGCAACAGAAGCTGGAGGAGGAGGTGTTCTGCATATGCATGGGAACCCTAAGTCACAGATAACAGCTTAGCACTTCCACCTGAGGTAGGAAAAGTCTCAGAGGAAACCAGTTTGGAAACTGAAGCAACACATTAATTTTCACATGCTCTTTAATCACCAAACAGTTGCATCTAAGCATGGACAGGCCACCAGACAGTAACTCAAAACAAGAACACATCCATACTGGTCCAATTTGTACTCCACTATAACATCTGACTATCAATTACCAGTTTCCTTGCATAAGCAGTGTGAATGGCATACATGTAAGTCACATCAAATGGGAGGCAAGCATTATGGGTGAGACAGACTCTTGTTCACACCATATTGTGGCATTTATATACTAATGTGAAATATGCTAAACTAAGTATAGTCATCAAAATACCCTGCTCCCAGCATCAGACTACATAGCAGCATCATTCCTGCTTCCAGGTACAGTGTACATTATGTAATCTGCCAGATGTGCACACTTTGTGACTGAGTACATAGACAGACATACACGACTTATCCAGAACATGCTAGAAGTAGTGAAGCCACTGCTGTGTATTCAGGCATACTGGTCAACATCAATGCATAACTAGCAATGTAGGAAGCACCACTGGGAACCCCTTACTTCTGCAATAGCACTGTAAGACTGTTAATTCATGTGACAAAACCTTGCATCAGGCTCTGTAATCAGAGCTGATAATTAGTTAAGTGCTGTTAGGGATAACTACTGTGACCCTGGGTCACGTCTGACATTCACTGCACATTTTCAATGTCTTCTCCGCTCAGTATACATTAGCAAGAAATCTCTTCCTTTTATGATACTGCCATGCTTCCTTGATCTTGGTGGAAATAAAAGTTAAGAACTTGTTAAATAGGAATTATATTGCTTGTTCCTATCACTTTTAATCCACCACCAATAATAGAGTATGGTAAGGTTTGAATGCAATACACAAAGCATATATGTGCCACTGTCTGCCCCTTACTGGCTGCGTGCCTGCCATTAAGCTCAGCAGCCTTAGGTCAGTAAGCTACTGGCCAGTCAGTGTCTAGTTGCTCAGCTGTGGGTTTACCTTTGATAGCTATGTTCAGCAAAAGCTGGACATATAATCATTGAACCAACCAAATATGAACTGAGAATTGCTCCTCATGTAGGTTAACTGACAGGACACACCTTGGAAGAGGATGACATGATGGTAAGGAGGAGGCTGGAGATCCTATGGAACCAGGAAACAAGAATGAAGGGCAGTGCAACCACGCCAATTGGCTTGGGATCCAGACTTTACTACTCAGGAGGAGGCCAGGCTACAAGTGGTGTGGGAATTGTGTTGAGAGAAAGGCATCAGAAGTTAGTGCAGGATACAATTAAAATTAGTGAAAGACTCATGGAAATCAGATTCTAGTGTAAAGATTTGTCAGTATTCATAATAAAGATTAGTCAGTATTCATAATATCTGCCAATGTCCCACAACAGGGTTGTGATACTGAGGAAAAAAGTGCATCAAGACTGCAGTTACAGGACCTACTAGATAAAGCAGGACGACATGAAATGGTGTTGATAATGGGTGACTTGAATCCACATATTGTGGCAGACAGAACAGGATATGAGGGCGGCCAGGATCGACACTGGTGGAACATCAGGAATATGGGAGAAGCCATTCTTGACTTCTGTCAAGCAAATGGTTTGACAGTAGCCAACTCATGGTTCAGAAAGAGAGAGAGTCACAAGTTCATAAACAAGAGTGGCCAATATGCAATGCAGCTAGACTTCCCCTAGAAAGGAGAGGGTACTAGAGTATAATCATTGATATCAAAGTCGACCCACAGCAAAACAGATGCCCCACAGTGTAAACCACTGACTGCCACAATCATAGCATCACAGGATCATTGGAGATTACTAGGCTATCGACTAGGTCGTCATTTTAATCGTAGCTATTTCAACCTAATGTAATACCGTACAGGTTAGGTTCTAGTCAAGACCCAAGACTGCATTTAGTGATGACTGCAAGTACTTCCTTGAACTGCTGTTCCTTCTCTCCAATCCACTTCCACGTTTTCAGCCTGGTGGCTGTTGACCTTAGAGTCCTTTCTCACCACTAGACACAATACAGTCTAGTGATGAGAAAGGACTCTAAGGTCAACAGGCACAAGGCTGAAAACGTGGAGGTAGACTGGAGAGAAGGAACAGCAGTTCAAGGAAGTACTGACGCCTCCAGCACCCCAAGAAGAGGAGGAAATCATTGTAGTTGAAGAAAAATGGCAAAACCTCAAAGCAGCATCCATGAGGACTTCTGAACAGCTATATGGCCGAGCCAGGTCTGTTAAGGTGAGTAAGGAAAGTGGGTGGTGGAATGCAGTTGCCCAGGGAGTCAGCTAAGGAAAGATTAAATGCAGGAAAAAGTGAGAGATAGAAAAGACCAACCATGCTAGCAGGGAATACTGACTGCCTAAAAAAGGAGCTAGGAAAGGAGTTGCAATAGCAAAGAAAACAGCAGGCTAAGCACTATTGCAGCTTCTGCTGAGAGACTCAGTCGGTGGTACAAAGGAACTGCGTCAGGTTGCAAGGCCAAGACAGAAAGCCAAAGAAGACAATCCAACACCCTTCATAGGGGATGCGATAACATGCTCACCAGTCCGCAGGACATCACAGGCAGATGGAATGAGTACTTCAAGCTGCTTAGGAATGACGATAACTCCACAGATGCTATACTGCCCCAGAAACAGTCCATGATAACAGAGAAACACGGTACCACAATAGAAGATATAAGAATATCTCAAAGGAAAATGAAGTCAGAGAAAGCAACAAACTCAGATGAGGTCATAGCAGCTACAATAAAGATGATGGGCGAGTTGGAGAAATGGCTCTACAGGATACTCTTCACAGCTTCAAGAGAAAGGTGCATCCCACACAAATGGAGAATAAGCATACTTGTGTCAGTGTGCAAGAACAAACAGGACATCTACAACTCTGAACAGTACAACACCCGTCACATTTCATTAAAGTTATCGAGAGGGTGACTAATGGATACGAATGGTAGTGGAATATAAGATGGGAGATAAGCAGTTAGCATTCACATCAGGATGCAGCACACCTGGCCCTATGTTTGCAGTGAGAAAGCTGAGAAGAAGCTAGACATGAGGAAAGAGTCCAACCCCTATATTTGCAGAAAGCAAATGACAATCTCCCAAGCTAGGTGTGGTGGATTCATAATCCCAGAAGCAATGCTAGTTTTAGTGCTGGCTATGTACAAGGACCCAATTACTCTAGCACAAGCAGTGTTTGTTCTCACATCTGGGTCAAGTGATGCACCCAAAAGTGGATCTGTTTTTCTGTCTGAAGCAGAACAGGGTACAGAACACCGGAAACTGACAGTCACTACTACAAACGTGTAATTTTTCCATTCTGAAAGAAACCAGGGCTGTTCATTTCACAACAGCTATCTGTGAATGTAATACATAGAAAAAAAAAGTAACAAAACTTCACTGCAACAGCTGTTAACCACCTGCTAGGGCTTTGGGGACTATTTCTATGAAAGTGGTACAGAATTCACTGGGTTAAGGCAGACAGCCATCTCTACTGTCTGATACATCCACCCTGTATGCATTCAATGAAGGTTTATATCAAAGAAAGACCTTACGCTCATAATATGGATTTCATCCATTCAGTCATCCATGTTCCTCTTAAAGAGGGCTAGTGAGGTACTCTTCTTGACTTGCAGAAGGAATCTATTCCACAGACAGGGGGAGTCTTTGAGACACAAATATATCCCGCCAACAAGTTCCATTAATGTCGCAGACCAGGACGATGCCTTGCATGTGGGTCGTACGAGTGGAGTTTGACTTGCAGATATGCAGCAACTCCATCAAGGCTGGGTGTGAGACAGCCTTGTACGCCAGATACAGGTCACCTCTGAGCAGTGTATTAGTTCTGGTTTAAGCACTTGGGCTTCAGGCCAGTTATTTTACATTAAGAAGGTTCGTGGTCTGCACTCTTGTGGGAGGAGTGGCTGGATTCTGCCCTTCTGAGCTGGGAATTTCTGTTTAAAGGCTTACAATGCCTGCATATTTGAACTGTTTCTTACTGAAATTGGTGCGCCTTGTTTGCTGTAGCATAGACTAGATCCAGGCCTGCTGAATGTAGCTTTGTCTGCATAACTTGAGCACTAATCCGGGCCTTCTTTTTTTGGAGAAGGTTCCCCTGCACCCCAGTGGCAGGAGTGTGCACTTAGAACTTTGTCTGATTGAAGACTACAGGAACAGAGCTCAGTTTTGAGATTTTTTTTACTGGTTAATTAGGTAATTTGTTTAAAAGCATTTTCTGATTGCTTGTAGTCATCTAAAGCTGTTTTAAGTGCATTTTTTACTGTTTGTAGTCGTTTAAAGCTGTTTTTGCCTTATCTTTTCAAAAAAAAAAAATTTTTTTCCTTGTTTCCCATATATATGAGTATAGTTCAGTTTTCAGGCTAGTGCTGAATTCAGGGCTGTGTTACAATTTTCTGAGTTGCCCATACCTTACTTGGATAGAGGGAGGTTTCTCTGTTCACCTGTGAGAGGGGGAGCTTTGAGCAGCCATCTGTCCCTGGAGGAGTGGTTCCAGCCCAGAAGTTAGTAGTTTATAGGCCATTTTGAGCTAATTTGTATTTCTTTCATTTCCCTGCTGTAAAAACTGCGTTTGACCGGTTTTGCACGTACGGGAAGCGCCAGTTAGCTAGGTCTAAATTTATCCCGGCTCCACCAAGTCTCCTCTTCAGTTTTTCCCTTGAAAGTAGTCTAACTCTCAACCTAAGCACTTAAAAAGCATCCTACAGTCCAGCACTTGCTCAGACCCAATAGCAAACACTAATATACCCCAACATTTGATTGCCCAGCAGGGCAAGGCTCATTATTCACCCCTCACCAACCAAGTGATTAAGCAGCTCAACCTACTATTCAGGCATGACCAAAGGGCAATTTCAGGTATACTCTCCAGTCCAGCTGGTGAACTTGGGTATCCTGAGGCAATGTTACAAATTCCTCATGTACACAGACAACCCTCTCCTCCTACCACAAAACATTAACATATGCAAGAGATGCAATTATATAGCTAAATTGGAGGCTAAGCTCTCTCCGCCCAAGACTGGAAAAGGCAGTCATGAGGAGAAGGTTAACACTTGCACCACACCTCCAGCCTCACATAGACATACTAAACCAGCACTGGCAAAAAATACAAAAATACACAAAATCATACTCGGAGGCTCTAAATAAAAACCTGCAAAAGCATCACAGACCTCCAAAGCAGACACCCAAAAAACCTGCACCTCCCGTCACAAACCAGACACATAAAACACAATCAGTGTGCCACACGATCACAGCCCGTAAGGCGAAATAACACACCTAACACACTAGTAACAGGCGATTCTATAGTCAGGCACACTGACGTCCCACTCACTAGGTTGGACGAGGAGAAGGTTACTGTTAGCTGCCTGTCGGGAGCCAGAATCTGCCACATAACACAAGCACTCAGGTCACTCCAGAACAAGTACAAATATGACTCTGTCATTGTTCATGTTGGTGTGAATGACCTGAGACGAACCTCCCTGGACTACATGGAGACATGGAAGAGCTCTTTGATCATGCAGCCCAAGCGGGTATGACCCTGACCCTGAGTTGCATCCTGCCCTCACCAAGAATGACACCGCAGTATAAAGAAAAAATTATCAATTTCAACAATTGGCTAAGTTTCTGGTGTCATTCAAAGGGGATCCAGTGTCTGTCAGCCTGGGACGACATGTTCGACAGGCCTCGTTGCTTTGCAAGACACAACTTGCAACTGTCACCCCTAGGCTTTTGAATACTGGCCAAGGCTCTTGCTGCCCCCACAGTGCCCTTTTTAGGCAAGGCTCAAAAGTCAAACCCACCTCCGTAAACAGCACAAATAAAAAAATGAGGGTTATGCTACTCAATGCCAGGAGTTTAAATCTCAAAATGCACGAGCTGGAAGCACTCCTCAGCATGGAGAACGTTGACATCTGTGCAGTAACTGAAACCTGGTTCAAGGCTCCACAGAGCACCTCAGCACTACCGGGCTACATCTCATACCACACATTTTGGCCACAGAACATGGACTGAAACACAAAAGGAGGGGGTGTTATCCATATTTATCAAGGATACCTACACCTCCAAGTTAGTGGCGCAGCATACCACCTCCGAGATCATCCATGTGCAACTAACATCAGGCAAATCTGCAATGCAAATTGTGGCCTGCTACAGATCACCCTCCATGACCCAAGACCACCACTCCGCCTTTCTGGAGACACTGGAAAACATGACGGCCCTACCAAACACCCTGATATTGGGTGATTTCAATTACCCTACAGTTAACTGAGAAAATTACTCAAGTACAAACTCCCAGGTCCAGCGCTTCCTGGAATTTATCAACTCAAATGCCCTGGATCAGCTGGTAAACTCCCCTACCAGAAGTGAAAACATATTGGACCTGGTCATCACCAACATGGGTGGCAGGTATTCCACAACAGAGGTCAACCAGTCACTGGTTAGATCAGACCATAAACTAATCACTCTGGATGTCCACACCACACCACCACCTCCAACCAAGGAAACCACAGTGAAAAGCTTTTCTACAGCAAACTTCACCTTACTTAAGACAGAGGTGGTAAGTTTCACAGCCCCAAGCTAAAGATGCAGAAACCTTTACAAATGCACTCTATGAGCACCTACAAGGATGCATGGATCGTGCAATCTCTAGCAAAACCAAGACTCACTCCAGTTAGTTAGGAAACCCTTCTATGTAGCCCATCTAATTACTAAAGGGTTCGCATCTAGAAATAGAGAGGTTATAGTGCACCTCTACTCGTCAGACCCGTCAGAGTACAATGCCCCATTTGGGAAGTAACTCACAAGACACTTCCAACAGCTGGAAAGACCACAAAAGTACCTCACCAAGAGGATTACTGGCTGGTAACATATGGGTGGATAAGCTGACAAGCGGCTTTTTTTTGCTGCAGGCACACGGTACTCAAATAATCCAGTCAGGAACAAAGTTCAATGAATGCCCTTGTTTATAAGGTCCATGACAACTCGTTCCATGGCCTTGGAAATCAGGCTAGTTAGGCTGACTGGACTATAACTGCCTGGGTCGGTGGATGCTCCACCTTTGTGTAGAGGGATGACAGTGGTCGTCCTCCATTCGGCTGGGACAAAGACAATGGTCAGGCTTTGGTTGAACAGGGTGCTTAATGGTGCTGATAGCTTTTGCTTGAGTTCATGCAGGACACAGCCAGGGATGTTGTCGGGTCTCATGAAGGCTGTATTTTTTGCCTTTGTGAGGGCATTAAAGACCTGCTCCCTGGTGATGAGGGGAGAAGGGCAGGTGCTGGGGATGTCCAGGTTTACTGATGGGGGACGGGGGGGTGAAGTTTTCAATGAATCTGTCTACCAGCAGGTTGGCTATATCTACGGCGTTTGTGTATGTGGTGTTTTGACCACCAGTTCAAAGTAGATATGGGTGTTACCTTTGAGATCGCAGATGTATGCACAGAAGGCCTTCTGAGTGTCCTTAGTCTATGTGGCTAATTTGGACTTGAAGTTAGCCTTAAGAGGATTTCACCAGTGACCTTATTTGCTTGTTCAGACAAAGGAGAAATTGCTTCCAACTTGGTACTGGCTCCTCCTTGGTCCTGGACAGCATTTTTTTTTCCTTTTATTACAGGGTTTGTTTACTGCTGCTGTCCACCAGACAGGTTTACTCTTCCCTTGGGGAAGATGATTTGGCTCCGTCAGGTATTGCTGAATCCATGCAGCTATGTAGGTGTTCATATAGCTTTTTGGTGCAGACTTGGACGGTGGTGCAGTCAGCTTTGGAAAAGTTTTTTTGTTTGACCCTGGCAAAGGGGGGAGGGGGGGTCAGGAGAGATGGTGACTTTGAAAGTGACCTCTTTATGGTCGGATCTTACCAAGGAGGATGTCACTGTAGGGGTGCTACAGTGGCTACTCATGTTGTTTAGTACCAGGTCCAGGATATTTTCACTGCTCGTGGGGGTGTCGACCAGCTGATCCAATGCATTGGCATTGACGAAGTCGAGGACTCTCTGGGCATTTGTGCGTGGGCTAGAATAGGTCTTCGACTCTATAGCTGGATAGTTAAAGTTGCCCAGCATCAGGGTAGACGGTTTAATCTTGATGGATACAAGTAAGTCCAGATAGGTGAATTGGATGTCCTGAGTCATACTTGGGGCTCTGTAGCTAGCTATGATTTGAATTGGTGTTTTGTCAACAGTTAACTGCACCTGGAGTGTCTTCTGTGCATTATACTGTTTGACCAGCCTGGGGTATGTATGTATTTAATAAATACTGAAACTCCACCTCCTTTGGCTTTGTAACCCTCCATTTGGGGTCTGAGAGTATGGTATGATGAGTAACCTGGTAAAAGCTGGGGTGCTCTCCGCAGCTTTGCAACAGTTTTCAGTGACTGCGCAAATGTTAGTATCTTCCAGGACAGGGAATGCTGGCAATGAGTGCAATTTCATGTTAAGACTCCTAGCGTTTAGCAGCATTACCTTTAAATTTCATTTTGGTAATTTTGTCCTCATAACTTTGCCTGAGATTTGCAAATCTACTTCTATCTTTATCTCTCACCTAGTAAACTATGTGGATGGTGGTGGCCATTCACGGGATCACTACAGGAGTCAGCTGAAAATCATAAGCATGGATGGATGCATTTCCCTTAAAAGAAAGGGATACAAGTTCGTGTTTTCCTAAACAATGTAATCCTCTAAACTTACTACACTATCTTAGGGTAGAAATTCCCAAAAGTTGGTACTATCCTTCATTCTGTATTGGAAGACTGTCTAATTTCTAACTCCCATTTTTGGACTTCACTTTGCTGATATGAAAGTATTCTTTTCATGATATGTACCAAGAAGTACATACATGTTCATCCTCACAGCTCTTTACAGTTGAAACAGCTATTATATTTATTCAAGTGCAATCAACTTTGCCCGTTTCGTGGCTGTCAAGCCACAGCTGGATGAAATGCTTGTGTATTCACTGAAAGACATGGCAGCTATGATGTCATAGTGAGTGATATTTGTCCTTTTAATCATCTTTTAAAATGTATCATCACATAATCACAAGTTTGGATCTTTATACTCCAACATCCATGTAGCTCAAACTGACAAAATAAGTTCACATAGATAAAATTACAAACCCAAAAGCGAACAAAACAAGCTGGCTACAGTGAAACTGGAAAGACTAAAACAGCCAGTAAAAGTTTATAAACATGCCTCCTCTTAGAAATAATGTTTTAAGATGTGCTGTAACCTGAAAGTGCAAATTGCTAAAAGAAAGGTGTTTGTGTACTTTCTAAAAGACTTCTATGGCCAGTTTTGCAATTCAGGAAACTAAGAAACGTGCCTTTGACTAATTGTAAATCATCATAGCTACAGACTGTGTGTTTAGCTGGATTACAACTTCAGGCTAAATAGATGGAAAAAAAATAAAACCTGAATGCAGTACATTATAACTGGACATTCAGAGAAGTTCTAACTATCACATAAGAATTTCAAATGTCAAATTAAAGTCTAACCTGTAGCGGTGACATTAACATACTGTTGTATAAAATATTTTTGATGAAGACTTGCACAGTTACTGCGACAATAGCTTGAACCAAACCTTAAGAACAAATGCATTGTGACTTCTGACTTGAGTTACATCTGAACAAATTTACAACCAGATGCAACCACGTGTTTTTAACCTCATTTTGACACAAAAAGTAGTAAAGCATCTTTACAGGCACATAAGCTCCCATACTCCTGATGTCGAGGGGGCAAGTCCACCATGCCCCCAAACTTTGATTGCACAAACAAAAATCAAATAAGTAAGAAATCCACCCCACCCCCACCCCCAAAAAAAAGGTATCACTGCTGGTGCACACACAAGCCCACACCAACAGTGCCTTGCTATGGAAAACAGTAATCAGGTAGTTTAACTTCACTAAGGTGAAATCAGGCAGATTGCACCCAATCCAGTGGAAGCCCAGGGAGGTATAGAAAAACCTTTTGGGTTTAAACATACTGTAAATGAGTAATTGATGAATTCCAACTAAAAAGAAGTCTAGGCTACATTTCTTAGCAGTCATATACCTAGACATCCCACAAACACACAGAACTTGCATTCAAGAAGCATACCTTGATCTTTATTTCTAAAAAAGAATGAAACAAATAGACTATTAACTATGCAATCCAGAATATTCAAGAAATCAATAAGCAAATTTTTCTTGGGGAAAAAAAAACATCTGTTCAGGATGAATTTACAGAAGTTCTAGAAGCTGTACGTTAGCTGCATAAGTACTTCAAGAAGATGGAAAATGTGTTTAAGCAGTCAAACTGTAAATAACAAAAGAAACCATTACACTAAACAGAAACAGCACAAAAGCAGAGAAAGATTCTTAAAATACATAAATCATAACAGAATGCAAAAGAAGAAACAGCAGTAGAAATATTAAATATGGCTATATGTAAGGGAATGGCTAGATTATTATAATAATGCTATAATACGTAGCTACATTTAAGGCTACAGAAAAAAAAGCAAAAGAAAATGAAGGAAAAAGTACACAAAAATAAAATGGAGTATGGAGCAAATATGAGCATCACTAGAAGAAAATAAAAAAAAGATAAGAAAAACAAACAGTGGTGTATCAGAAATATTAGCAACAGGTACAACAAAAACAGTGATGCATCAAAAATATAAGGGATACATTAGAAGAGAAATCATTCTGTTTTAGAATTCCTACTTAATCCAATTCAGGATCATCTGAGAGCCAGTACCCTCAAAACACTTACTAGACGCAAGCTATAGAAATTATGTCCTAAATGTTGGAGTTTATCCAAGTATTCACTGGATTCAAGCCAGTGAAATGAATCCTAGATATGATGGCAGTCTTTTGCAGAATGAACACTAAAATTTGACACACAGAAGCAGTTTGAAAGCTTTTACATTAATCTATATCGCGTGTTTTGGCTTTGAAAGAAAACTGCAGCTGTCGGCAAAAACTCATGTAGATGCATATAGGGCATGCAGATACTGCAGAGAAAGTACTACAATTGAGAACCCAACTGGAGAATCAAGCACTTTCCTTGGCGCATCAAAAACTGATGTACCACATTGTTGTACATGAGAAAATCATTAAGGATGAAATAAAAATCATAGAAGATTAACTTCTAAATGGAAAATAATTATATGTATACAAGCAAAACATGTTTCGGAAACAAGTAATCTAGACATTGTGGAAAAGTTTGAAAACAAATAAGATAGTTTGGTAAAGATAGTACAATGGTCAACACAGTGGTGTTGTAGACATACATGCAGAAGCTGGGTCAATAAGGTACTGGCTGAACGGTGTCTAGTTGCCCAGCCTGTGTTACCTGGAATAGCTCTTTTGAGCGAAAGCTGGATGTAAAACCAATCAACCTGCCAAACATGAACTGAGAATTGCTACATTTAATGTAGGTTCTCTGACAGGACGCAGCTTGGAAGTGGATGACATAATGATATGGAGGAGGCTGGATATGCTATGTATCCAAGAGACAAGATGGAAGGGCAGTGTAGCAAAGAGACTTTTGCTTGGGATCCAGAGTATACTACTCAGGAGGGGGACAGGCTAGAAATGGTGTGGGAATTGTGGTGAGAGGCTTCAGAAGGCAGTAAGGGAAATTATCAGAAAGAATGAGACTCATGGCAATCAGACTCCAGTGTAATGACTGGGCAGTATTCATAATCTCAGCCTATGCCCCACAGCAGGGTTGTCATAGTGAGGAAGATAGTGCATTCAGACAGCAGTTGCAGGGCCTACTAGATAAAGCAGGACAGCATGAATTGGTGTTGCTAATGGGTGACTTGAATGCACATACTGGGACAGACAGAACAGGATATGAGGACTGCCCAAGTCCACATGGGTGGGGCAACAGGAATAAAGAAGGAGGCCATTCTACACTTCTGCCTGGCAAATGGCTTGATAGTAAACACATAGTTCATTCAGAAAGAGAGAGTGTCACACGATCACATACAACGATCACATACAAAAGTGGCCAACATGCACTCGGGTAGACTTCCTCCTAGTAAAGAAAAGGCACTGTGGTAGAATCCATAACTGCAAAGTCATCCCCAGTGAAACAGTTGGCCCACAGCATAAACCATTGGTTGCCACAATCAGCTGCAAGCAGTGGTCAGAGAAGGTTATAAAGTCAACAGAGACCAGGCTGAAGACCTGGAAGTTGACTGGAGAGAAAGTACAACAGTTCAAGGAATTACGCAGGGCTCTCGCACCCCAAGAACAGCAGGAAATAGCTGGAGTTGAAAAAGAATGGCAGCACCTCAAAACACCATGTGTTAGGACTACAGAACAGATATGTGGCCGAGCCAGGTATGGAAATAAGGTACATAAGGAAAGCTGGTGATGGAATGCAGAAGTCCAGGAAGTTATTAAAAGGAGGAAGAGTGCAGGAAAAAATGGGAGACAGTAAAGACCAACCAGGCTAGGAAGGAATACTGGTTGGCTAAGAAAGGAGTTGCAATAGCAAAGAATAGGGCATTGGAGGCACTCTACCAATTTCTGGAAAGTGACTCAGTAGATGGCTAAAGGAAACTATATCAGGTTGCAAGTCAAAGAAAGAAAGATAAAGAGGCTAGTCCGCCACCCTTCATAAGAGATGCCAGCAACTACTTGTTCACAGTCCAAAGGACACCAAAGGCAGATGAAAGGAGTACTTCCAGGAGCTTCTGAATGAAGAAAACTCCACAGTAGCTGCACTGCCCCAGAAACCGCCTATGATGAGAGAAGAGTAGGAGCCCACCCTAGAAGAAGTAAGAACAGCACTAAGGAAAATGAAGTCAGGGAAAGCAGCAGGCTCAAATGAGGTCACAGCAGATATGATAAAAAATGCTGAGTGACACAGGAGAGAAATGGCTCTTGAGGGTACTTATAGCAGAGTGGAGAGAAAGGTGTATCCCAGATGACTGGAGAATAAGCATACTCGTGCCAGTGTACAAGAACAAAAGAGAAATCAACAACTGTGGGCAGTACAGAGGAATCAAACTCCTATCACATTGCATGAAAATTCTGGAGAGGGTGATTAATAAATGGATACGCAGAGTAGTAGAATGTTAGATGGCAGAAGAGCAGCTTGGATTCAGATCAGGATACAACACAACTTGACCTGATGTTTGCGGCGAGACATAGTTGAGAAGAAGCTGGAGATGAAGAAAAAGTCCAACTAGGCATTCCTAGACTTGGAGAAAGCGTATGACAGGGTCCCAAGAAAGCTGATCTGGGCAGTAATGCAGTGGTTCAAAGTCCCAGAAACATTGGTAGAATTAATGCAGGTTCTGTACAAGGACCCAATGACTCAAGTACGAACAGTGTTCGGTCTCACAGAGGAGTTCCTAGTGGGAGTGGGTGTACACCAAGATTCAGCTGAGTCCACTGCTGTTTATGCTGGTGATGGACTACATTAGCAAACAGGTCTGTGGGGACAGATCAACAAAGTTGCTCTATGCAGAAGATGTGGCATTACAGGCAGACTCCGAGCAAGAACTTCAGCAAACGATAGGGGAATGGAATACAAAACCGAAGGCACATGGGATGAAATTAAGCACAGATAAACAGTGGTAATGGCAGCAGACTGGGGAAATCAGACGTTGTTGAGATTTGAGACAGAAGGAAAGACAGTGGAACAGGTAAATAGCTTCAAGTATCTGGGAGGCGTGGTTAAGGAGAAGGGAAAAGTCTGAATGAAGAGGTCAAAGCTAGAATCAGAGGGGCTGCAGTCAACTGGCATAGAGTCTCAGAGGTAGGCTATAACAAGAATGCCAAAGAAGCTGAAAAGTAAGGTGCGAACAAGACAGTGGTGTCACCAGTACTACCGTATGGAAACCTGGGCAGTAAAGGCAGAGCAGATAATGAAGCTAGAGGTGATGGAAATGAAGTGCCTGAAAAGGGTGGTAGGATACACACTGTGGGACAGAAAATGAGGGCATAGGAGCAGAAGCCAAAGTAGTTCCAATTGCAGAAAAGATCAAGAACAGATTACAGTGGATCGGACATATGTGCAGAAAAGAAGACAATCTGGTGAAGATGCTTTGGGACAGACGAGGAGGTGGTAAGAGGAAACAAGGACGTTCAGCAAAGAGGTGGATGGACTGTGTGAAAGAAGATCTGTGACAGTCAGGCATGAGTGTTGAAGAAGGGAGGAGTGTGACACTGAATCATGAGAGATGATGACAGTTAACATGTTACCCCAACCCCATGTAGGTGGAAAAATGGGGCCAATGACAACAGACTTCTTAAGCTAGGAGGTCAAGAAGTACCACCTGACTGGTGCCATTGCTAGAATGATCTTATCCCACCCCCCCCCCCCAAAAAAAAACACATTTGTGGTTCAGAAAATGCATGCCAACACAAATGCTGTTATTGAAGCAACTGTGCTCTAAAAATATTTAAAATTTAATTCACAATTTTGAACCTTTGTACCCCCTTCATGTCTATATTTTTTGCATATTATTTATTGGTCTGTTCCTCATAAAATTTGTGGTTTCCTGGAAAATGACTGAGGACTGAAGTCACTAAATGTGGACATACATTTGAACTTCACACTTCATATCCTTTCAAAATGCATGCAAGGTCAGGACTAATACTGTTCTTGTCCCAGTAACGTTAATTATAGCTCAGTGGGGCTTTTCAACATGCACTCAATCCACAATGCATTGTTACGCTCAAACACACTGAGGTTACACTAACTCACAACAGGTGTATATTGTAAATAACGGTCCTTGTACTGTGCTGTAGATACTGGGCAAATTGTTAGCTTAGCAAGAATATTTACTTCCTGGCTATTGAGATCAACAGAGCTGTAGTTCCCTATAAGAATTCTGTAGGTTTCCAATAAATATAGGAATCAATCAGAGGAGGATAGAAAAGATTGTGAAGAGATTAGATAATCAATTCACAAGGAAACAATAGGAGGACACATGTATTGCTCCCAAATACAAAAAGTCTAGAAGATTTAGGATTTTTGCTTGGAAGTGTTTGTAAAGCTATTTTTATACCCCAAGCAGTCACCAGAGAATTTTTCCTCCGACAGATGTTAAATGCTGGAGGTGTGATGAGGAAAGTAAGACGTAACCGGGAACTTACATTTTGGAAGGGTTCTGAGATGGCAGACTTTAATTACCACCTACAGAGTACTCTGTCAGAAATATTGGGTGAGCAAACAGGTGTAAAGAAGGAAACAAAAGACCTTTCCAACTACAGGCCAATAGCAATACTGCCCCTGATCTAAAACACTAGAAAAATGTATCCACCTTCAACTCATGAATCATCTCCTTTCCAATAACGTTCTTACAAACTCCCATCACAGCTTTCGTCCCAGAGTGCACCTCAATTGCACTCATAAGCTTCACCAACAAAATCAATCAACCAACTCAAAAATAAGTCAACATGTTGCCTCCATCTTCCTACACATTTTATTTATTTTACATTTGTTAACCGGGAAAATCCAGCTGGACTGGGTCCATTTTCAGTGGAGGCCCGGGGAGAAAAGCTCCAAACATACAAGACAAGTAACAGTTACAAAAATATTTTACATTAACAAGTTACAAATATAACATGAAAGCAATCAAAAAGTTATACATAGAGATTCTAATTTAGGTTAGAGTATAACAGTTAAGTTGAATTACTAAAATACTTGCTATGAGAAGACTAGTCAAAGAAATTACATGATAGGACATGTCGAGATATTCTAAGATGGTTAGTTTAGACTAGGATAGTTGACATAGTAAGATAAGGTGTAAGAAATGTCAAAGCATAAGGTTTGAAGTAGGTTCAGTTTTGGTTAGAGAAGTCCAGTTACAGGAAGAAGGTGAATTAAGTTATACATGGGCAGATCCAAGTTTCCAGTAGATGTGATTTAAGAAGTTTTTTAAACTGAGTAGCATTTGTGGCAGAGGTAATAGGGGTGAAGAGGTTGCTCCAGGCCTTCGTTATGCTAAACGAGTGGAGAGATTTTCCAGCAATATTATTGGCCCTTGTGGTACAGAGGAGAGTTTGATTTGTAGAGCGAAGGGGGCGAGTAGTAGTGTAGTGAGTGAGCAGGTGTTGTAGGGCAGGAATTTTTTCTGCGTTGGTAAGGATACTGAATGCGATTTTCAGCTATTGATAGGTGAGTAGTTGGGGGTAATTCAAGCCATTTAACATTTCTTAATGCTTGGCAGTGATGGGTACTGAATGGGGAGTTATTGACCAATTTTGCAATTTTATTGTAGCAGGATTCAATTTTGTCTAGATCGTTTTTTTATAATGTGGGCTAGTATTGGAGCTGTGCATGTGAGTGTAGACAGAAGGTACATTTGGGCTAAAGTGATTCTCGCTTTATCAGTGAGAAAGGTTTTGTGCCGATAAAGAGATCCCATTTTTTTATGGACCTTTTGGATAGTTTGTGTGCGAATATCAAAGTAGAGATTTTTATCAGTTTCTACCCAAAGGAGTTTGGTACTGATTGAAGGAGTGATTAGAGTGCCATTTTTGGATGAGACGGAGAAGGTTAGGGGGGTAGATTTGGATTTGTTTGGCGTAAACAGAAGTAATTTAGTCTTGTTGGGGTTAAGGACAAGTTGGAGATCAGTGATCCAATTTTCAATAGCAGTGAAAGATTCTTGGGCCAGTTGCTGTAAGGTAGAGAGAGAGATGGGGCTGTGCAGATGTGTGTGGCGTCATCAGCGTACCTTACAAGGGAGGCTTGTCATGTGGCAGTGTACAGGTTATTAGTGAATACAGAGAAAAGGAGTGGACCGAGTATTGACCCTTGTGGTACTCCTATAGAATTGGAAAATAGAGGAGATAGAGCCTCTTGCCACTGGACAGACTGCTGTCTATCGGTGAGGTAGGTGTTAAACCAAGATATGGTAGAAAGGATAGGGATGTGAGAGCATCTATGAGTTTTGGGTGTGACACCATGTCAAATGCTTTGGACAGGTCCAAGAAAGTAGCAGATACAAAATTTATTGTTCCCGTGTTGATTAATTTGATTTGTAAAAGAGAGAAGTGCAGCAGTTGTACTGTGATGTGGGTGAAAGCAGTGTTGCGCGGGGGACAGATTATATGTGTTCAGATGTTGCATGACTTGAAAATTAATACATTTTTCGAGGAGCTTGGATAAGGGTGACAGTATGGCTATTGGACGGTAGTTGAAGTCATATGAGTGGCCGCCTTTATGTATTGGTATGATGTAGGATATTTTCCAAATTTGGGGGACGTAGGCTTCCCAGACGGACCGGTTGATGAGGATTGAAACTGGGTAAGCCAGTGAGTCAGCTGCCATTTTTAGAAAGGTGGCAGGTAGACCGTCTGCAGCTAAAGTAATAGGTTTGAAAGGAGTTTTTTGATTTTAGTTGTTGGGACAGTTGAGAGATTGAAAGGGGGTAAATTATTTGGTGTTGTAGAAGGGTTACTTGGCTGGTTCACATTTGAAGATGTACGTGTGGGAATATTTTTGGATATCTGGGTGGACAAAGTCTGGAATGAGTTTATGAAATGATGGTTAAATTGGGAGGAGATGTCGTGCTTACCATTGTGTGTGGAGGTGGGGGTAGGGGGGGCTGCTTTACCAGGTTTTAAGAGGGAGTTGGAGTGCCAAAACTTTGGGGGGGGGGGGGTTTAGAGCATTTGTTTTGGAAACTTAAAAAGTAGTTTTGTTTGTCTAGTTCAAAGCTTTTGACACAGTCCCATCAAAAACTCATACATGAACTCTCCCTTCTAAACCTCAATCAACCAGCTCTCGCATGGGCCCACACTTACCTATCAGATTGCCATCAGACTGTCAAATGGCAATCAGACCTCTCCCCCTACTACCTATCACAGTTGGAGCCCCACAAAGGTCAATCCTAGGCCCACTTCTCTCGACAGTCTTCACTAACAAGCTACACAGGGCCACCCAGTCTGCCATTATCATCCAATATGTAGAGGAGTCACCCAATCTGCCATTATCATCCAATATGCAGAGGAGTTTACTTTAATCTGCTCTACACCTTCCCTCCTTCTACTCCTAGTAGTAACCAAACAGTCCTTCACTGCTATAGAAGTCTGGCTCACAGATTACCAAAGTATCCTTAATCCAAATAAAACAAAAGTAATGACCCTCTCCAACAACAAATTCCAGCTCCACCAATCCTCCTTACACATCCACTCTTCAAACACCACCATAGTAGAACCTGAAAAAAACACACAGACACAAAATTAGGCTCCCTATACAGAGCCAAGCCTTATCTTACAAACTCCACCAATCTACTGCCAGGATCCACTTACTATCCACCATCCTATATGCTTCACCTAACTTTACAAACCTCAAGAAAACAGACTCAACTAAGCTTGAAACTTGCTATAACAGGACTGACAGATTCACAACCAACTCTCCATATTGAGTCTGCCAAGGCATCTCTCCAACTACACTGTGCTATAACAAGATTGACAGATTAACAACCAACTCTCCATATCGAGTCCGCCAAGGCATCTCTCTCCACCAACTATACTAGCTAGAGCTACCCAGTCACTCATACTATACCCAACTAACAGCTGCACATACCATGAGATACAAACCTAACAAATGCCAATCTCTCCAAAATCTTCTTCAAACCCAGAGCAGTAATAGAACCCTGAGATTCACTGACAAATTCATACTAAAAGTCACAAAATCAAACAGCTTTGGGGACTCGCTCTACTCTAATCGCATCTCTAGGATATGGAACACCATCCCACGGCAAATTATACCTACCAGTAACACCTCCAAATTCAAACTACTCCTTACATCCCACCTAACCAACACATGGCACTCCTTATGTACATCTCCTTGCCGACTCCATCTCTCACTATACCCTATTACACAAATCCAAGCACACATCTCTGTACAACCATTCTACCTACACTATACTATTCCCACCTCTCTAAAACATCCCTTTGCTCACTCTTAACTCGCATATGTTCGATCCTCTCCTCGTTCATAACCGCACTTGTATAGTACATCCTTGTTCGTTACCTCACTCATCTCTACACCAAGCCCTCACACACTATCTAAACGCTCTATGCTGCTACTAACCACCACACTTACTGTAAGATAAGCGCTCTCACTATCTAAACCCTCTATGCTGCTACTAAGCACCACACGTACTGTAAGATCAATAAGCACAGTACAATGTTTTCTTTGCTATTGTTTTCCTCATTACGCTAAGCTGTAAATAAGCTTTTTATAAACTACATTTGCTTGAATGTTATGCCTGTATTTCAACTAAACATGTTGTATTATAATGTACTGTACAATCCTACTATATATGTGTATCTGTTTTATCTTTTTATGGAGCTTTTCTCTCTGGGCCTCTGAAAATGGACTCCATGTCCAGTCGGACCTTCCCGGTAAACAAATGTGAAATAAACAGCTTTTGAAATGCAGCATGGAATGGCAAACTTAATATTCTGGCCCATAGAGCTACATTTACATAACGATACTCCCTTACATTTCAAAACGTAACACACAGCAGTCCATGAAATAAGAACCTGGAGAGAAAATGAGCAGCTGAAACATATTGGTATCCATCATTAAACTACACATATCTTTCCATATATCTTGACTACAGCCTCATGCAACACTTAACCCATTACAGATGAAATCAATATAGAAATAAACAAAAACATTCACTGTACAGCACTGTAAAAACTAGACACAGTGACAATAATATACTTAATGTGAAATGTCAGCTTACACCTGAGTTGAGAAAAACTGTCTTGACCAGTAAGAAAAAATGATTTGACAAAATCTCACCATACAGCTTCTATTTTGAATGAAAATGTTTAGGCAACAAGTGTTTGCTCTCCATAACACCAATGAACCAATGTTAAAGAATCTGCAGTCAAGCACTCAAAAATAACTGAATGGGAAAGTCATTGCTGCTGCTGTTTCAGCAGTAAATGATGTCATGGACAAATCTTACAGGAACCGAAATGCATCTCCTAGTGGTACAGCTGATCACTAAATTCAAACTGCGTTAAAAAGAAACAAAAATGAACTGTGTCATCCATAAGCAGGAGCAACCCTTTGCTAAAACAAATACTGAGCATTTTAGCCTTATATTTCATTTAAACTTCATCAGATGAGTCTATAATGAAACAAACTTGTCTGATGAAGTTTAAATAAAATATAAGGCCAAAGTGCTCTGTATTTCTTTTAGCGAAAAGTTGTTCATGCTTTCGTGACTACACAAACCACATTTTATACTCAAATTGGTGATTACAACTGCATTAATTCAGTACAGTAGCGCTAAGAATGCCAAATATACGTGTTTACTGTTCAGAAAATGCAATGCTGGTACAAAACATGCTGCTTTATTTATTTAAAACAGGTCTACGATCGTTGACGGCTGTATACCTTTTTGGCTTTGTCCACAATCCTTAAGCAGAGAAGTTAAGAAACACAGATAAAATGCAGTAAAGACCAAAGCAATATCCTAACAAATTTATTACAAATATACTTGTCTCATTCTTGCGGAGGCTTCAATAGCATGTGTTGCTATGGCAGCGATATAATGGGAGGTGGGGTTACAGTTCTGGAGTGATCACAGCTACTCTCTGCACAGTTTGAATGAATTAAAATGACTAATTGAACACAAAGCAGTTTTGTGTTATGCAAAAATATAAATGTTAAGAAGCACCTATGATGAAATAAAAACACTTCCTTCAAAACGAGAGACTCCGCAATATGCAAGTAGGCTGGGATCACTTAAGAAAATAGGTGTGTTCAACAACTGCAGAGAGCAGAATAGTTCCTAGAGAGGGTGAGTATTGTGTTTTTATTGGTCACAACAGTCAGCGCCAAATAATATTCA
Organism: Protopterus annectens; assembly: GCF_019279795.1. Classification (NCBI taxonomy): domain Eukaryota; kingdom Metazoa; phylum Chordata; order Ceratodontiformes; family Protopteridae; genus Protopterus; species Protopterus annectens. The sequence goes on from NC_056737.1 coordinate 1,100,887,109, forward strand.
TACATGTGCAATGAATATGTAACAGGTAGGGGCATTAACAGGGCAAAAGGACTATGGGAGGGTGGTTCATGGGCAGCAATGCAGAAACTACGAAAAAAAAAATGAAGGGCGTTATTACCAAGCCCTGCAATGCCTGTACACATCGTACAGCTCCACGATAATGTTAAGGACTTAGAAATGCCTGAGAGCACCAGAGATGTAAGTATGAGCAGTACAAGAAAGAGTGAAAATTGGAGTTCACTGTAGCACTGTGACTATTCTACAGTGCTACATTCAAATGATAGGGAAGAAAAACATTTCTGAAAGGAGATAATAAATGAATAAACCCATAGTGGTCCTTTAACAAATGTATTACGAAAACAAGGGTCAAACAGGTCTCCATGACTGAATTTAAATTCTGGAGTAGAAACATCTCAATTTTTCCAAGAGAGAGACTGATTTTATGACTAGAATCCAGCATTTTCTGGAGATAGTATGGAACAACAGTCTGGTCCAGCAGACGAGGGGGAATTCCCCCAAAAGGAGGTGTGTGGTCTTTCCACTTCCATCTGTAACCTCTGCCAACAATGTTTTAGTACCCATTTATTGAAGACAACTGATGGCCAGACTGCTTTGTTGAGAGCTAACTTCAGAGAGATGGCACCTGATTGGGGACTTGATAAAAAGGGTGCTGCATCACAGTCTACTCACCAGGTGGGAGGCGAATATCCTTTTTAAGAAAGGAACCCTTCTTATTAGGCTTGGCAGAGTTGTCGTCCTGCCATTTCCTTTTACTGTCTTGGTTTTTGTTCAGATGAGACTTCTGCTTATTAGGCCACCAAATGTTATCTTGCAACCAGGCCATACACCTACCCACTTTCTTCCCTAATCCTCAAAAACAAGAGGGAAAGAATTCTGCACTCACTAGACATGCACAGACAGCTCAGATACTACCTAGACCATACTAAACCCTTCAGGAAAATCGAGCAACTGCTGATCAGCTTTGCACCAGGGGGCAGAGGGGAAGCCCATTTCCAAGCAAATCATCTCCAAATGGGTATCACACTGCATCTATTTTTGCTACAGATTTCATGGGAAACCACCCCGTAAGTCTATTTGTACCCAATTCCACTAGGGCAGCCTCCACTTCCACCGCATTCCTGAGAGGAGTCCCCACCACGGACATCTTGGAAGCTGCCAGCTGGACTGCTGTCCATACCTTTACTAAGCATTATCACCTACCTCTTTTCGTTAAGGCTAGGGCAGGGTTTGCCAATGCAGTTCTGCAGGACATGCTGACCCAGGCCTAGGTCTAGTACTAATCCTACCACCCCTATCCTCAGCTTTGGGAATCCTCCCACAGGTGATGACTGCAACAGTGAAATATGAAGAACATAGTACAGTTGTGTACACTTACCATAAATGTAGCTGTTCAATGTAGCTGTTCGACTGTATTCACTGTTGCAGTCATCACCTGTGGGTTATCCCTGCTGTGGTAGCTCTCAGCCAGCCTAAACACCAGAGTCAATGTTTTTCTGCATTGGCTGCTGTCACTTAACTGACGTCAGGTCATCAGTGCTATAAAGCAAAGCAGCACTCACCATTACATCAGTTTTTCTTGCCCTAGCCAGTCAGAAGCCCCAGGAAATGTAAGGGTGACCTGGTGGTAAAAAGCCACCATAAGAAGCTTATGTCTCCCTAAGAAAAGAGGATATAAGGGGGGAAAGAGGGAGACAAACCAGGACTGCAACAGTGAATACACTCGAAAATCTAAATTTATGGTAAGTGTACACAACTGTACTATGTTCTTCATGTTTCACCGTTGCAGTCATCACATGTGGGAGGATTCCCAAAGCTGAGGATAGGGGTGGTAGGATTGGTACTAGACCTAGGCCTGGGTCAGCATGCCCTGCAGAACTGCATTGGCAAACCCTGCCCTAGCCTTAACGAAAAGAGGTAGGTGATAATGCTTAGTAAAGGTATGGACAGAAGTCCAGCTTGCAGCTTCCAAGATGTCCCTGGTGGGGACTCCTCTCAGGAATGTGGTGGAAGTGGAGGCTGAGACGTTGATTATGATGGTGTGGCCGGTAGGGTGGAGGATGAAGGTCAGACCCTCATTCCTGGCACAGGCCCTTGCCCACCAGAGAAACTTGGCCCTTATACAGTGGATCAGAGGGAAAGAGCTCTCCAGAGGTCGAGAGTGCCGACACCAAAGGTTCTTTAGATACCACTGAAGTTTCCTCATGTGAAGCCTGGCAAGGGAAATAAGAAGGATGCAAAATGCCATGTACCCCAAAGGCTTGCAGGAACTTCCTCACTGTGAAGCAACTTCTAAAAGCCAGCTGGTTAAAGTACAGTGGCAGGAAGCTCTGCTTTTCTGGTGATAGAAAGGCCACTTGGGATGCTGTGTCCAGCAGTGCTCCCAAGAAAATGATTTTCCTGGAGGGTGTTTGCTTTGATTTCTTCTCGTTGGTGGTGAACCCTAAGGAGGTTAGAAGGATTTTGACAAAGAGGAGGTCCTGGAGTAGCTTTTCTTTGCACTCTGCTTGAATGAGGCAATCATCCAGATAAGGGTAAATCTGAACATTTCTCTGTCTGCAAAATGCTATGGCCAGGCTAAGCATTTGAACACCATGGGGAGCAGCAGATAAGCCAAAGGGTAGTGCAGCAAACTGAAACTGTTGTGAGCCTGCCCTGAAGCGCAGGAATTTCCTGCAGGATTCTCTTATGGGAATGTGGAGGTAGGCATCCTTTAGGTCTAGGGTCACTAACCAAGCATTTTTTGTCAGCACAGGCAGCAGATGCCGCAAGGTTAGCATTCTGAATTTGGGGACAACCAGAGAGGTGTTCAAAATGGATAGATCCAGGATGGGGTGTCACGTGCCCTCTTTTCTGGGAACAAGGAATAGTCTGGTATAAATGCCTTTGCTTGTTTGGTCTGCGGGAACAGGTTCTACTGCCCCCTGGGATATGAGAGTTTGGACTTATTTTAATGTCTCTGCCCACTGATTTGGAGGCAAGTCTGGGTACAAATTATCTTTAAGGCCCATTGGTCTTTGGTTATAAAAATCCAATTTTCTTTGCAGAGGGAGAGCCTTCCTCCTAGCTTTTGGTGAGTGAAAGGAGGGTGGAGAGGGAGGCCTTGAGACGTTTTGTCATAGAAGGATGGCTTACAACTCCCTGCCTTAGGGGCGGAGGAGGTCCACTGTTTGGTTCTCTGCTGTCCTTGGGATAAAGTCCTGGGTGGTCTTGTCCCTGTGGGGCTTACCTTACCCCTGTCTACTAGGTACAGGAAAGGACCAGTTTTTAGAGGAGAAATTCCTGCTGAACCTGGGAGGTTGGACCTGAAAGAAATATTTTACTGTTTGCACAGATTTTGCTTTGTCTTTCATCTTTTTAAGCACTTTTTCTGCTTTAATTCCAAACAAGCGGTCCTTATCCAAGGGTGCATCAATTAATTTAGACTTCACATGATCAGGGAGAGGTTGTTCCTACAACCATGTGTGTCTTAATAACAGATCCTGACACTGCTGACCTGCTTGAGGCTTCTAGTGTGTTCATATCCACAGTGCAAAGACTGTTTGGCCACTTGACAAGTAGAGTGCAGTAAATCTGCTAACTCTTTAGAATTGGCACAGTCAGGAAAAGAAGAAATCCTTTGTTGTAACAGTTCCAATGGAACTGACAGTTGAGAGCTCTGATAGCTAAGGTTGCAGAGGTGCATACTTTTTTACCCCATCTGTCCAGATCTCTGCATTCCTTGTCAGAAGGGATAGGCGTCTTTGCACAACTAACTTTAGCTCCTTTTGGTCCCTGAGTAATGACCTCCGGGTCTGCAGTAGGATTTCTGTACAGGAATTTGAGAGAATCCAGTACTCTCTAGTACCTGTTAGGTTTAGTGGGAGCAGGTGGGAGGGCGTCAGGGATTAGGCTGGATTCAAGGAAAACATCATCCACCACTTCTAAAGTAGGGGGGACGGCCAGGGGTCTGTGCTGGGGCAGGTCTAGAAACTTAGTCTTTTCTTAGACTCAGGGAAGTCCTGAGATTCCAAATGGAAATGTTCCCTGAGGGTGTTGAAGGGTTCCCCCAAAGGAAAGGTCTTCTGGTGGGGAGGCAGAAGGAATGGATTCCTTTGCATTTGAGTCTTCATAAGCAGTAACAGGCTGTTCCTCTTCAAAAACTGAATAATCAGATTCCTCAGAATCCTGTTCTGACAGTATTGCAGGAGAAGGGTGTTTTTTCCTTTTAGAAGATGTGGCCTGACTATCCCTGATTAGGGAGATAAGATCTTCAGTCATCTTAAGCATTTGTGCTTGGGGTAGTGGGGCAGGAGGAAGATGGAGACTAGAGGTAGAATTTCTAGGGAATAGCCTGGTTTCTAGGCCTAAAGAATATCCATCAGTCTGAGAGAAGCGGTGGTAGTTGTTTTGTCTGGAATCAGTAGTGCGAGAGCCATCCTCGGAAGCCGGTGCCTGAGTAGCGGCTCTGGACCCAATCGAGGCACAGACAACCAAAGGCTCGTAAGACTAAGAAGATTTCTGTGGCATACCAGACTCTGAAAGGGTCTCGGTAGAGGCCTGCATAGATATCGTATCAGGCATCAGGGGCTGTGAAAGCGTCTCACTGAATTCCAGAGAACTGACTACCTGCTTACCTGTTGCATCGTCGGAAGGCTAAGCCTTACGTGGTCTGTCTCCATCTTTATCTTTACGTTTTTTCAGAATGTCTATGGATTGTTGGCTGACTGACACCATTTCAGAATGCGAAGATGAAAGACAAAAATACCCATCTACAGTAAGAGGTCTAAGACAAATGGTTCTCGCGGTGAAGAGGGCACAGAACTGGCAACGGGGGACGTCATGGTCTGGGCCTAAACAACTAACGCAGTAAGAATGGAAGTCTCTGTGTGGGATCTGCTTTCCACAGGCGAGACAATTAACTTTTTTGGACATCGGTTAGTGCAAGAAAAAAGGATCCCCAACGGGGTACTTTGCTTTATACGTTTTCAGCAAGAAATGCGAACTCTGGTAGTGACCGACCGGCACACTTGCGAATCTGCTTCTGCTACGGGCTCCACGGCAAGAAAGACTGATGTAATGGCATCGGCTGCCTTGCTTTATAGCACCGACGCCCTGACGTCAGTCAACAAGCGACAGCAGCAGACGCAGAAAAACATTGACTCTGGTATTTGGGCCGGCCGAGGGCTACCACAGCAGGGATAACCCACAGGTGACGACTGCAACAGTGAAACACGAAGAACATCTTTGGAATATGAAACATTTTTGACTCTCCTTGCATCAATTTACCTCTTGCCATCCCAGAGTTTCAGGAAATGATTAGCTGCTCTACCAAACACCGAAGCTCAAAGTGGAGCATTCAAAATCTTTTTTTTTTTTTTTTTTTTTTTTTTTTTAAACTCAGAAAAATTGTGTGTGCAACCAAGCACCACCAACAACGCTGCACGTCTAGAAATATTATCAGCCCCCCCCCCCCGGCACTTTTTAAACGATGTTTTGACACCTAAAACATTGAAGACAATATCTTTGACCTAGGCCTTTTGCTCAGCAGGCAAAGACACAGAAAAATTATCTAAACTGTACATGCATCTCAACACAAACTTTGTTTGTTTCTGTCTTTCGGCTTTTCCCGGTTAGGGGTCGCCACAGCGGAACTCCGGTCCGCTAATGATTGGCAGTTGATTTTTACGTACTGGCTTGCCAGGCCTGACGCACAACCTTCAATGAAGGTACGCCCATTCATGCACGTCTCCACACAGAAGACGCTCTAGCTGAGAATCGAACCGGACAGCGTCATACTGTGAGGCAACAATGCTACCGCAGCACCACCACTGCGGCTTAAACTACCACATAAAATATCGGCAGCTAAACACTTTAAAAGCTACCCTGCTGGACTGCTTCAGCTTCTTTCTCTCAGATTCTAGCCTCTTGCCTAGTTTATCTTGAGGGACTAGGTTAGAAGATAAGGTTTTCTTATTCGCAAAATTCACTGGGGACACCAAAGCAAGGTCCACTGATATATGGATTTGGAGGCCAAGCAAAGCCAAGCATGCCCTAAATTTCTTTAACACTTTCTTAGGCAAAGCCTCAATAAAAAGAAGGGAACTACAAGTTTTCTTAAGGACATCCTCTAACACTGTGATTAATGGAGGAAGGCTCTCAATGTCTGGGGCCTCATCCTCCAAGAGATCACAAACTCTCAATCTTGAGGGCAGCCGAAGACGGCTCCCAGCTGAATACATCTCTAAATCTAGTTAATATTTGGGAAAAAGAAACCATCTGTTTGGAAACCTGTACCTGTTCCTCGTCAGAGAAGCACAACTAATCTAAGACACAGGATTGTCATCAAAAAGAGGATCCTGAGCAGACTGACCAGTGGTGAAAGTACTGGCATTACTCATTACCCAGGTATGCACTTTGTAATCAACTACCTGAAGAATGGATTTAGCCATCGCCACCAACTCAGATGAAAAAAAGTACAGTTTTGTACCTACCATAAATGTAGATGTCCGATAGGAATGCATCTGCAGTCCTTACAAATGGGTTGTCCTGTCGTCAGGCAGCCCTTCGGTCGGCTGGATTCCAAAGTCTGGGTCTGGCCTCGGCTGGTGTCGCACTTCACCCGACGTCATAGCTGCAGTTATTCGGGTATAAAGGCATCAGCCAACGCCATTTTCCTCAGTGTTTCTTGCCCCAGATGCCAGGTGCCCTCTAGGAAGGCTAAATTTGGATAAATGTAAATGATTCCAAATAGTAGAAAGCCAACAAAAAATAAGCATGTATGTACATATATACAAACAAATACACCATAATAGATTCCCCCAGCTAGCTACAAGATGGGCAAATACCCTAGGAGTACCACAGAGGGAAGGAGGGTGGGTAATCCTGACTGCAGATGCATTCCTATCGGACATCTACATTTATGGTAGGTACAAAACTGTACTATGTCCTTCAAGGATGCATCTGCAGTACTTACAAATGGGTAGAATACCATAGCCAAACTGGGGGAGGAGGAGAAACAAAATTATGGTGTAGTTAAGATCCCTTGCAAAACAGCAGTGGCAAAACCTGCTCGGGATCTGGAGTATAAAGGTAAATTATAATGCTTGGCAAATGTATGCACGGAGCTCCAAGTAGCAGCCTCTAAAATGTCTTTGGTAGCCACCCCTCGCAGAAAGGCTGTAGTAGTGGCTGTAGCCCTTGTAGAGTGAGGCCTGATGTTTTCTGGAGTTTTCTTTCCATGGTAGGAGTAACAAAATCTAATGCAATTTCCTATCCACTTAGAGATTGTCTGTTTTGAAATTGCTTTTCCTTCCATTCCTGTTGCATATACTACCAGTAGCTGGTCAGTTTTCCTATTGCCCTTGGTCCTGTCCAGGTAGTAGCGTAATTGTCTATGCACATCCAAGGTATGCAACAGTCTTTCTCCCCTGTTCTGTGGGTTGGGGAAGAATGTAGGTAGGTGGATAGCCTGATTCAAAGATACTCTGGAGACCACCTTAGGCATAAAAGTAGGATTAGTTCTCATGGATACTCTATCTTGATGGAAGATCAGGAAGGGCTGTACTGCCATTAGTGCCTGTAGCTCAGATACCCTTCTTGCTGAAGTGATTGCCAACAGGAAAGCAGTTTTCCATGATAAGTATTGTAATTCTGCTGTTGCTGCTGGTTCAAAAGGAGGAAGTGTCAATTTTTCTAGCACAAAGTTCAAGTCCCATGCTGGCAATGGTGGCTCCCTAGGTGGTTTTACATTTTTAATTCCTCTCAGAAACTGCCTGAGCAGAGGATGTGAGAAGACTGGAGGATCCAAGTCGTATTCTGCTGAAATAGCTGATGCATGAATCTTGATGGAAGAATAGGACAGGCCGTTGTGGAAGAGCTCTGCCAAGTATTCCAGGATGTCGGCTATGTTTACCAGTGACTCATTTTCTCCTTTTGCAGTACTCCAAATGAAATATCTTTTCCATTTTGCTGAATAATTTTTTCTTGTTGAGGGTCTGCGAGCCTCTAAGATAATGTCTTTAACCCTTTGGGATAAGTTTGGGTTATTTGTTCTTATGCAATGTTCCAGGCAGTCAGCTGCAGTGTTTTCAGGTTTGGATGCAGGGTGTTGTAGTTGTTCTGTGTTAACAGCAAGGGAACAAGGGGTAGAGGCCATATTTGTTCCCGAGACATGCTCCTCAGTAATGGGTACCAATGTTGTCTTGGCCAGTCTGGAGCTATCAGAATGATCCTTGGACGGTCCTCTTTGATCTTCAATAGCACCTTGTGCATCAAAGGAAGTGGTGGGAATGCATATGCTGTCAGGTTTTTCCAGCTGAAAGATAGGGAGTCCACCTTCCAAGCAAGTGGGTGGTACGTCCTTGTGCAGAATTTCTTTAGTTGGTGATTGCGTGGGGATGCAAATAAATCTATTTGTGGGAGCCCCCATTTTCTTGTAATGGTTTTGAAGATGTCCGGATGCAGCATCCATTTGTGGGCATCCGTGGTAGTTCTGCTTAGTATGTCTGCTAGAATGTTTTCTTTTCCTGGTACAAAAGTTGCTTGTAACTGAATGTTGTAGCTCAGGGCCACATTCCAGAGTTCCATTGCCATCCGGCATAGAGGGTACGAATGTGTGCCTCCCTACTTGTTGATGTACCACATAACCGTGGTGTTGTCTGTCCTTATCAACAGTTGACCTTGTCGAAGAAATGGTCTGAATGCCTGAATTGCCAGTTTTACTGCCAGCATTTCCTTTTGATTTATGTGTAAGCGCAGCTGGTCTTGAGTCCATAAACCTTGAATGCACTTGTCCAACATGTGGGCCCCCCAACTGAGGTCTGAGGCGTCCGTTGTGATGGTTTGGCTTGGTTGAGTGTTGTGGAAAGGCAATCCTTTGTTTGATTGACAGGCCTGAGCCCACCATTGGAATTCTTGCTTCAGGCATGGAATTACTGGAATTTGGGTTTCTAGGCTGTGCTTGTGCTGAGACCATAAATTCCTTAGGTACCACTATAACTTTCTCATATGCAGTCTGGCATGTGGAACCAATATTATGCAGGATGCCATGAAACCCAAGGCTTGCAGGACTTTTCTTGCTGTTAGATGATTCTGCTTTGTCAATGCCAAGAAGTAGAGAGGGAGTTGCTCCTGTTTTTCTACTGTTAGGAATGCCATTTGTTTCGTTGTGTCCAGCTCTGCACCCAGAAAGGTTATCCTTTGGGATGGTATCAGTCTTGACTTTTTTATATTGACTGTGTATCCCAGAGCTTGTAGTAGGTAAATGACCCTTTTCAAGTCTTCTGCTAGCTTGTTTTGTTGTCCGCTTGTATCAGGCAGTCATCCAGGTAAGGGTAGATTTGGATTCCCTGAAGCCTGCAATGAGCAATTACTGATGCCAGGCATATCGTGAACACTCTGGGCGCAGTAGATAAGCCAAAGGGCAATGCTGAGAATTGATAATGCTCTGATCCTGCAAGAAATCTGAGGTATCTTCTGCAATTTGGTCGTATGGGGACGTGCAGGTATGCCTCCTTGAGATCTAGAGTTACCAGCCAAGACTCCTTGCCCAGCATGGGAAGAAGCTGCTGTAGGGTCAGCATTTTGAATTTTGGAACAATGAGGAATGTGTTTAAAGCGGACAGGTCGAGAATAGGTCTCCATTTGCTTTCTTTTCTTGGTACCAGGAAGAGCCTGGAGTAAAATCCTTGTCCTTGCTCCATAGATGGTACCTTTTCCACAGCTCTCATCCTTAATAATTGAGTTATTTGTTTTAGAGCTTCTGCCTTTTGATTTGGAGGTAGGTTTGGCATTCCTCTCTTCCCTGGTAGAGTATGGAAGTGAAACCTGTAACCCTGGTCTATTGTCTTCAAAATCCACTTGTCTCTTGTGATGTAATGCCAGTTTACTGAAAATAAAGCTAGCTTTCCGCCCAAGGGTGCTTCTAGTTGTTCCCTGGTAGGCGGTGCCAGAGCCAAGTCACTGTGATTGTCCTGTAGTAGTGGTGGTGGCTGTGTCTGTGGCTGCATCTCGCTGGTTGTTACCCTGCCACTGGCGTCCCCTGTAGGCACCCCTGGATTGGCTTCTGCCTCTTGTACGCCTATTCCTGCCTCTCTGAGCTCTGGAGGAGTCTGGAAAGGACCAATTCTTGGAGGGCCAATTCCTGCTAAACCTTGGAGGTTGGACCTGTAAGAAATCTTTCACTGTTTGGACAGATTTTGCCTTCTCTTCCATCTTCTTCAGCACCTGTTGTGCAGGAGAGCCAAACAAATTGATCTTGTCCATGGGAGCATCTAGTAGTTTTGATTTGACATGGTCTGGTAAGGCCTGCTCTTTTAACCACGCATGCCTTCTGATAACTGTGCCAGTCATGGCTGATCTAAAGGAAGCCTCCAGTGCATCATAGCCGCATTTTAAGGAATGGTTACTGACTTGCTGAATGTTATGTACCATTTCCTGAACAGATTTTTTGTCTAATGGTTCATCCGAGGACAGTTTTTTGGTTAGCTGATCTAGCATAAATTCTTGATACTGGATCATGTGGAATTGACAGTTCAAGGCCCTAGCTGAAAGAGTAGCAGAAGTGTAAACTTTTTTACCCCATCTCTCTAAGGACCTGGATTCCCTTTCAGAGGGGAGGGGATTTTTGGCAGAGGTAGCTGCTACAGCCTTAGGGCCCTGGGAGATAGCCTCGGGATCTGCAAAGGGAGCCTTATACAAATGGTAATGCGTGTCCGGGACCCTGTAGTACCTATCGGGCTTAGCAGGGGCCGGAGGTAGAGAATCAGGAGCAGTACAAGCATCATTAAATGCATCATCTACAACAGAAAGAACTGGAGGTATGGCTAAAGGCCTATATTGTGGTAAATGCAGAAAGGTTCTAAGCCTTTTTCTGGAGTCTGAAAAATCCTGGCCCTGCCACTGAAATTGTTCCCTCATAGCATGCAAGGTTTCCCCAAAGGAAAATTCCTCAGGCGGAGAGGCAGAAGGAATGGACTCTTCAGCATCAGAGTCTTCATAAGGGGAGAAAGGAGCCTCTGGAGGGTTTGTGTTATCTGAATCATCAGAGGAATCATCTGTTGAAACAGGCTCAGGGGGCTCTGCTCTAGGCCTCTTCTCTGGAGGTGGGTGAGAGGCCCTGTCAGGTAGAGGTTGGGATCCCCGGATTAAAGAAATTAGGTCCTCTGCTAAACTAAGCATTTGTGAACTAGAGCTAGGCCTGTGAGAGGGGATCTTAGCAGGCACAGATTTAGTAGTTTTAGCTGCTTTGGCCCTGGCAAAGGCCTTAATGGACATGGATGCAGGTGGCCTAGCAGCTCCACGTGCAGGGGTAGAAATATCCAAGGGGATATTGTCAGATAATTCCTGAGAAACTGTAAGAGCAGGAGTGATTTCAGAAGCCGATTCCACCAGGTTGGAAGAGGCCTCGGTAGGAGGTAAGTTTTCGGCTGAAGGAAGAACCGCTTGCTCGGTTTCAGCCGAAACAGAGACATTCGCAGTAGGCTTAACCGCGGGACCGTGAGTGTCGGTCCTTTTCCTTGCGCTTTTTAGATATTTGCGTAGTCGGAGGATCCGACGGCATAATGTAAGCAAAATCGGAGCCGAAAAACTCCTCAGCAAATTCCGACCGACGTCTAAGCGTCCGTCGGTTAAAAAGCACAGGCTAGACAAGCTGCTACGTCGTGGTCTGGGCCTAAACAAGGTAAGCAGTAAGAGTGGAAATCTTTATGAGGTATTTGTTTCCCACAAGTTAAACAGTTATTCACTTTTTCTGACATCGGCTGAGGCAAGAAAGAGTCCCCAACGGGGTACTTAGCTTTTTAGAAGTCTTCGGTAGTAGTAGACATATTCGGTAGTAGTAATCTCTGGTTCTGACCGCCCGGCACTTGCGAACAGCTTCTGCTTCGGGCGCCACGCGGCAAGAAAGACTGGGGAAAATGGCGTCGGATGATGCCTTTATACCCGAATAACTGCAGCTATGACGTCGGGTGAAGTGCGACACCAGCCGAGGCCAGACCCAGACTTTGGAATCCGGCCGACCGAAGGGCTGCCTGATGACAGGACAACCCATTTGTAAGGACTGCAGATGCATCCTTGAAGGACATCATACTACTGCCCACCATCTGGAGAGTCTTCTGTCTTTTTGACATGCACTACACTAATGGAAGATTCCCTTGGGGGGAGAGGGGAGTATCAATACGGGCAACAGATTCTACACCTCCTGATAAAATGTTCAGTTCTCCCATACCTGCAGCAGGCAATGGTACAGCCCTAGAAGATGTGTCTGACTCATGTCACACACAGTTGCGATACTAGGACTGCACCAAGGAACCTGGAGGTAAAATGAATGTTCTGACAGCCTGCCTGAAACTAAGGCTACTGTGGAATATCAAACTGTAGCCTGAAGCATATTTTTTATTTCTTCTTTTGTAGGTGCAGATGAAGATGATTTTTTTTTGGGGGGGGGGGGCATTGTATTTGCATCCACGAAGACAGGGGGCAGAAACTAGCCAGATCAATACCAAATACTGGTTGCACTGCCAATCCAGTACAAAACGAAGAAATCCCACAATGTTCCCTCTAAATAGCAAACTGAAGTCTATTTCTACAGGGAAACTATAATGAATATTGTACTGTGGAAAAGACAGCAATTTCAGTAACTCATCACAAGACACAACAAACACTTCACACAGACTCCCAATATAAATAAAGGCTATTTTCTTTATAATAGAAACAGCTCTAAATACCCTTAGACCAGAAATTAAGTGTGATGTTGTTGTCTTTCGGCTTTCCCCAGTTAGGGGTCACCACAGCGGAACTCCGGTCCGCTAATGATTGGCAGCAGATTTTTACGTGCCGAGTTGCCAGCTCTGACGCACAACCTTCAACAAAGGTACGCTCATTCACGAATGTCTCCACACAGAAGACACTCTAGCTGAGAATCTAACAGGACGTCTTACTGTGAGGTGACAACGCTACCGCAGCACCACCACCGCAGTGTGATATTAAGCAAAATTCCTGTCAGAAACAGGAGTGAATTACTTGTGGTTCTAGCAGTATAAGGCAATGAGACGAACTGCGTTAACACAGCCTTAGTGCAGAAACCCAGTTTAACATTCATTAACAGCCATAAATACTTTAAAAAAATATAAACAATTAGCTCACAGAAAATCAGAAATCTGAGTTTCAAATAAACAGTATACGACTTAATACTGTAAGATAAATTACACTAAAGAATAAATCAAATTTTCACAAGAAAAATACACGCTGATCAGCAAAATATTCTATTCAAGTACTGACAGAAAAAGGCAGTTAAGAAATAAAAACCCAGAAGTATTTTCTTATCTGAGCTCTGCAGCTGATATCACCCAGACAGAAGTAATACCATAAGAGATCTTTCTCTGAATGTGGCACAAATTGAAAGGGTCCTGTCTACGTGTGTGAAGGGCTGTTCCAGTCCTGGTAGGTGACTGGTCCTTCACACTCACAGACAGGCAGTGGGAGGAGTTCTAAGCTTTGACAGACTGCCCGGAGAATGGGTAGCAGACATTACTACCCATATGCCAGTAAGGCAGTGTATTTATCATTAATAATCGTCTGGTTATTTGTGAAAAACCTGGGCATGTCATCAGCAATGAGATACGAGGACTGGGCACCCGCACACTTCTAAAGGGTGTGAGAAATGAGTACCACAGTTAAATAAAATAGAAACAAAGGCCAGAGCTCCAAAAAGTAAAACTTTAATATGCGAGTGCTTTCGTTCATCCAACTCTAATGAACTTCTTCAGACAATCCACCCCTCCTTTTATACACTAAGTCACATGATTAAAACCATTACAAAACAATTATATCCAATTAAAACTCTCTCTCACTAGGAAAAATACTAAAGGCAATACTTACACATATGGCAAACAAAAAGGTTGAACCAAACTACAGCCAGCAATAAATTGATAATTTTGTTTAAGGACTAGCGCTTTTACAGCAAATAATGCCGCTTCATCACACTCTCAAACACTGCAATACCATACACATTTAAACAACCAACCAATAAAATCAATTCCTCAATTACATATGGAAATAAAACCATTGCACATTTAAAGGTACACAAAACTTAAGAGACTGCTTATCTAAAAGGTACACTTGCCTGTAAAACTGGCTTTATGGAAATTTTATCATCAATTCCTTTGCCCACTGTAGCTCTCATCCTGATAATCCATTCTAATTCTGCTCTCTTAGTTTTATTTCCGATATCTCCCCCTCTCATTACTGGGGACTGTTTGTATAACCATGAACTTAAAAGTATGTGTATGGTCATGTAAGGCCACATATTTCGCTAGAGCATTGGACTCAGCACCCCTGGATATATTTCAGCATCCGATTAGTCTTGCCTATACAGAATGAAAAACATATCTTACAAGGTCAGTGGTACTACAATCAGCCTTCAACTTAAATTCCCATACCTTTCCTGTATATGGATGAACAAATTTGCTGCTGCTATCTATATACCTACAATAACTGCATTTTTTACATGGAAAAGTTCCCATTTGCTGAATATCAGGCTTAGCCTTACATACATTTCTAGGTCCACATAGCAGCCTTTTCAGGGATTTTTTATTTTTATTATTTTAAACCTTATGTTAATGGAATATGTAATGGGCATACGCATATGTCTCCATATCATTAACATTACTTTTGTTAGAGAAACTTTCTAAAAAATAGGGTTTACCTCTTGCCGCTCTACATAAGTATTTGAGAAAGTATACTTATAACCTCTCTTTCTGTGTAGCCTCTATCAAACTTGTCTTTTAGACTCTCAAGTTCATCCAAAAATTTTGCATCATCTGCCACTACTCTTGAGATACTTAAACCTTGGCCCTTAACAATATTCTTAAAAATACGTCTTGGATGCATGCTCTGCCTATGAAGACAAAAAAGTACAGTTTTGTACCTACCATAAATGTAGATGTCCGATAGATATGCAACTGCAGTCATAACATATGGGTTGTCCTGCCTCAGGCAGCCCTCGGTCGGCCAGATTCCAAAGTCTGGGTCCGGCGTCGGCTGGTGTTGCCTCCTCTCCGACGTCAGAACGGCTGGAGTATAAAGGCATCGGCAGACGCCATCTTCTTCAGTGTTTCTTGCCCCAGATGCCAGGTGCCCTCCTAGGAAGGCTAAATTTGGTGACTGGATAAACAATTCCAGACATGCACAACAGTAATAAACAGATACACCATAGAAGATACCCCCAGCTAATAGGGATAGGGGTAGTGGACCCATAAAAAAAGTTGCAGAGGGGTAGGAGGGTGGGAAAATCCGACTGCAGTTGCATATCTATCGGACATCTACATTTATGGTAGGTACAAAACTGTACTATGTCCTTCAAGAATGCAACTGCAGTCATAACATATGGGGGTTGAATACCATAGCCAAGCTGGGGGTGGTTGGAACTAAGAAAGTGATGGTGTAGCTAAAATGCCCTGCAGGACTGCCGAAGCAAAGCCTGCTCGGGATCTGGAGTATAAAGGCAGGTTGTAGTGCTTGGTAAATGTATGCACGGAGCTCCATGTAGCAGCCTCTAGAATGTCTTTTGTAGCCACTCCTCTTAGGAAAGCTGTGGATGTGGCTATAGCTCTGGTGGAGTGTGGCCTAATATTGGCTGGCACACCTTTTCCATGAAAAGAATAGCAAAATCTGATGCAGTGTCCAATCCATTTGGAAATTGTTTGTTTGGTGATTGCTTTTCCTTGTACTCCAGCAGCATAGGCCACAAACAGTTGGTCAGACTTTCTGGTGGCCTTAGTTCTGTCCAAGTAGTAGCGTAGTTGTCTGTGTATGTCCAAAGTATGCAGCAGTGCTTCCCCCCTGTTTTGAGGATTGGGGAAGAAAGTAGGCAGATGAATGGCTTGATTTAGAGACACCCTGGAAATTACTTTTGGCATGAATGAAGGATTGGTTCTTAGAGAGACTCTGTCCTGATGAAAAATGAGAAAAGGAGGTACTGCCATGAGTGCCTGTATCTCAGAGACTCTTCTTGCTGATGTGATTGCCAATAGGAAAACCGTTTTCCATGAGAGAAATTGCATTTCTGAAGTTGCTGCTGGTTCAAAAGGAGGAAGAGTTAATTTTTCCAAGACGAAATTGAGGTCCCATGCAGGTACTGGTGGTTTCCTGGGAGGTTTGATATTCTTTATCCCTCTTAGGAACTGTCTTAGCAAAGGATGTGAGAAAACAGGTGGATCACAATTGTATTTTGCTGAGATTGCTGAGGCATGAATCTTTATGGAAGAATATGAGAGACCAGTATGAAACATTTCTGCCAAGTATTCCAATATCTGAGGTATACTCAATACTGTTGTATCCTGACCACTGTTAGCATTCCAGATGATGAATCTCTTCCACTTGGCTGAATAGGTTTTTCTGGTGGAAGGTCTGCGTGCTTCCAGTAAGATCTCTTGAACTTTTTTGGATAGAGAGATATCGGAAGGAGTTATGGTAACCTCCAGGCTGTCAGATGCAATGTTTTCAGGTTTTGATGAACAGTCCTGTAATTGTGTTGTGTTAGAAGCAGAGGCCATAGGGGTAGAGGCCACGGTTTGGTCCGAGTTATGCTCAACAGCAATGGGTACCAGTGCTGCCTTGGTCATTCTGGGGCTATCAAAATGCCTGTTGGTTGTTCTGCTTTGATCTTCAGTATCACCCTGGTCAGCAGTGGTAGAGGAGGGAATGCATAAATTGTTAGGGAATTCCAGCTGAAGGAGAGAGCATCTGTTTTCCAGGCTAGAGGATGGTGGGTCCTTGTACAAAACTTTTCCAGGTGATGATTCATGTGAGAAACAAAGAGATCTATGTCCGGTCTTCCCCATGTCCTTGTTATTTGTGTGAAAATGTGAGGATGCAGCATCCATTCGTGTGGATCCAAGAAATTTCTGCTCAGCTTGTCCGCCAGTACATTGTCCTTGCCTGGCACAAACTGGGATTGCAAATGTATCTTAAGACTTAGGGATTTTTCCCAGAGAATCATTGTTAGTCTGCAGAGGGGATAAGAATGAGTGCCTCCCTGCTTGTTTATATACCACATAACGGTGGTGTTGTCTGTCCTTATTAGCAAATGTCCTTGTTGAAGTGATTTTTCGAAAGTCTCGATTGCATGCATCACTGCCAACATCTCTTTTTGGTTTATAAGCAGATGCCTTTCCCTTAGTGTCCATTGACCTTGAATGCATCTGCCCTCCATGTGCGCCCCCCATCCATGGTCTGAGGCGTCTGTTGTAATCATTTGACCTGCTTGAGGTTTGTTGAAAGACATGCCTTTGTTTAACTGACTTGCTTGAGCCCACCACAGAAATTCTCTTTGCAGACATGGAATGAGTGGGATTACGTCCTCTAGGCTTTGGCTGTGTTGGGACCATAAGCTTTTTAAGTACCATTGCAGCTTTCTCATATGAAGTCTTGCCAAAGGTATCAGAAGAATGCAAGATGCCATGAACCCCAGGGCCTGCAGGATTTTCCTTGCAGTCAGCTGGGAGAGCTTTGCTAGGCCTTTGAAGTACTCTGGTAACTGCTGTTGTTTTTCTTCTGTGAGATAAGCCATTTGTGTTTTTTTGTCTAGTTTGGCTCCTAGGAAAATAATTTGTTGGGATGGCAGAAGTCTTGATTTCTGAATGTTGACTGTGTATCCCAAGGCCTGTAGTAATTGAATGACATAGTCCAAGTTTGCTATCAAGGTTTGTTTGTTGTCTGCTTGTATGAGGCAGTCGTCGAGGCAGGGGTATATTTGAATCCCCTGGAGTCTGCAGTGTGCCACTACTGATGCCAGGCATTTCGTGAACACTCTGGGTGCAGTAGATAAGCCAAATGGCAATGCTGAGAATTAATAATGCTCTGTCCCTGGAAGAAATCTGAGGTATCTTCTGCAGCTTTGTCTGATTGGGACATGCAGGTATGCCTCCTTGAGGTCCAGAGTGACCAGCCAAGACCCCTTGCCCAGCATGGGAAGGCGTTGCTGCAACGTCAGCATTTTGAACTTCGGCACAATGAGATAAGTATTTAGAGTAGACAAGTCCAGTATAGGCCTCCATTTGCTTTCCTTTCTTGGAACAAGGAACAGTCTTGAATAAAAACCCCGGCCTTGTTCCTGTGGAGGGACCTTTTCTATTGCTTTTATATTTAGCAGCTTTGAAACCTGAATGAGTGCCTCTGCCCTTTGATGAAGTGGCAGGTTTGGCATGCCTTGTCTTATTGGTAAAGTATGGAAGTGGAATCTGTAACCTTTGTCTACTAAATCCAGAATCCAGTTGTCCTTGGTTAAGATATGCCAGTTTTTTGAGAATAAGGATAATTTTCCGACGGTATGAAAGTCAAGTCATTGTGTTTGTCCTTGTGGTGCAGCTGGACTGCCTGCGCCACTTCTTTGATTTGGTGGTTGCCATTGGCGGCCCCTGTAGGAGCCTCGGTATTGTCCTCTACCTCGGGCACGCCTGTTTTTTCCCCTTTGAAACTTGTCAGTGTCTGGAAAGGATCAATTCTTTGAAGGCCAATTCCTGCTGAATCTGGGTGGCTGAACCTGGAGGAAATCTTTGACTGTCTGTACTGATTTTGCTTTTTCCTCAATGGACTTCAACACATCTTGTGCATTAGCACCAAAAAGCTTCTGTTTTTCCAGAGGTGCATCAAGTAACTTTACTTTAACATGGTCTGGCAGTGGCTGTTCTTTTAACCAAGCATGTCTACGTATAACAGTCCCAGTCATAGCTGCCCTACATGAAGCTTCCAATGCATCATAACCACAATGAAGAAAATGATTGCTAACCTGCTGAGTGTTATGTACTAAATCCTGCAGTGCCTTTCTATCAATAGGCTCAGGAAAGGCGAGCTTTTTCTGTAAATCATCCAGTAAAAAATCCTGGTACTGAAACATATGAAAAAGGCAGCTAAGTGACCTCATGGCCAGGGTGGTAGAGGTATAAACTTTTTTACCCCATCTCTCCAGGGACCTAGCTTCCCTATCCGCTGGTAGTGGATTCTTGGCTGTGGAAGTAGCCACTCCCTTGGGGCCCTGTGAAATAGTTTCTACATCCACAGAATGGGCCTTAAAGAGATGTTTGTGGGTGTCAGGAACCCTATAATATCTGTCTGGCTTGACAGCAGCAGGAGGGAGAGAATCAGGGTTAGCACTGGAGTCGGAGAAAACATCATCCAGGACATCCATAACTGGAGGGATAGCTAAAGGTCTGTGCTGGGGTAGCTTGAGGAAGGTACGTAGCCTTTTCCTGGAATCAGAGAATTCCTGACCCTGCCATTTAAAATGCTCCCTCATAGAGTGTAGGACTTCACCGAACGAAAAATCCTCAGGAGGTGAGGCAGAGGGAATAGATTCCTCAGCATCAGAGTCCTCATAGGCCTGGAAGGATTCTTCTTGGGTATCTGAATGCTCAGAATCCCCAGAGGCTTCATCTGAAGAGAGGTCGTCTGCCTGCTCAGTTCTGGGCCATTTCTCTGCAGGCGGCTGAGAACCTCTGTCTGGATGAGGCTGAGACCCCCTGATAAGAGAAATAAGATCTGCAGCAAGAGACATGATCTGCTTATCAGAAGAAGGGGCCTGGGCAGTAGGTTTAGGATGGGCCTAGGTCTGGCTGGCGGCCTTAGCACGTGCAAAGGCCTTGATGGACATGGATACAGGAGGCCTAGCTGCCCCACGTGCAGGAGTAACCTTGTCCACAGGAATGGTGACGGGTAGATTCAGAACTTCGGTTTCTGGAGGAAAATCAACAACCGGCACCAGTGTATACTCAGAGACCGAAGGACGTGTTAACGCTGTGTTGTCGGCCTGGAGCGGTTGAATTACCGCTTCCGAAGGGACTGAAGCACTCGTGGAGGGTTTAGGAGGAGTATCGGTGGAGGACGCGGGCTGAGGTTGTCGGTCCCGGTCCTTTCGTTTTTTGGTTGATTGAGTTGTCGGTTGTTCCGACGGCATGATATAAGCGAAAGATTCGCCGAAAAAGTCTTCGGCAAATTCTGCCCGGCGCCTGAGTGCGCTTATTAAAGCAAGCACAGGCAGCACAGGCCGAGACGTCGTTGTCTGGGCCCAGGCAAGGGAGGCAATAAGAATGGAAGTCCTTATGAGGTATTTGTTTACCACAAGACAAACAATTATTAACTTTCTCAATTTGTTCTGACATCGGTTGAGGCAAGAAAAAATGTTCCCCAACGGGGTACCTAGCTTTTAGATGACTTCGGTACTGAAAACACAGGAGCTGACCGACCGGCACTTGCGAACTGCTTCTGCTTCGGGCACCGCGCGGCAAGAAAGACTGAAGATGATGGCGTCGGCCGATGCCTTTATACTCCAGCCGTTCTGACATCACAGAGGAGGCGACGCCAGACCCAGACTTTGGAATCCGGCCGACCAAGGGCTGCCTGAGGCAGGACAACCCATATGTTAGGACTGCAGTTGCATTCTTGAAGGACATCTCCTATACCAATCTTTCCTATAAATCTGAGTATCAAATCTCCCTGTCCCATCTCTTATTATTTTCACATCCAAGAAATCAATGTTGTTATAAGAGCTATTGATGGTAAATTGAAGGAATTTGGTACTATTATTAATAAATTCATAATTTTCATCCCCTTCCCACAACAGAAATAAATCGACAAAATGCCGATAGAAAATCAACTGTCCTTTCCTCTCAAAAGCATTCAAATTACTCCTTTCCCAGCTGGCCATGACAAGGTTGGCGTAGCTATTGGCACATGAAGTGCCCATAGCTACCCCATTCCTTTGTCTATATAAAACATGTTCAAACAAGAATATATTGTTCTCTAAAATCAACTCCACAAAGAAAGAAGGCAATTCTATAAACCGGACGTCATATATAGCATCATCTGACAAATACTGTTTAAACATCTCTACACCAATATTGTTAGGAATAGTGGTGAAAAGCCACTGAAGATCTAAGGTAACCATCAAATAATTACCATTGATTTCTTTACTACTAATGAATGCATATAAATTGGTCAAACACTGTTTAGTGTCTTTGAGAATATATACATTTTTAGCTAAACTAGATTTAAGGTGCTTTTCAACATATATACTCAGTGGCTTTGTACACCATACCCTGCCGGCCGCAATCGGTCGCATAGGGGGTTGTGTAGGGTGCTTATGTACCTTTGGTAGTCCTTGTATGATTGGTACCATAGGTTCATTAACTACCAAATATCTAAACAATTCATAATCTATAATTCGACACAGCAAACATTCATAATACATTGTTTCACCTTAGTAAAATTAATCTCATCAACTTTAGGATCATTCAACCTAATATTCATAGTGTCTTTATAATAACCATAATCCATGACAACCAAGGGCCCTCCTTTGTCAGCAGGTCTTATAGATATCGAGTTAAGTAACAATGCTTCCCTTTCATGAAAGTTCAAGTTAGAAAAGATCTCTGGTTTTACATTCTTATCATACACATTAAAATTTCCTTGATACAAATCCTTTCGAAAGCTTCAACTACGGGACTATTTTTATGTATGGAAGTGCTATGTTTAGGAACCCTATTAGCATTACTATTCCCATTGCTCTCATTCCCAAAATGTAACTTGAGCATTAGGTTGTGCGTAAATGTTTTTAATTCAATATCATCATCTGCGTCGCATTCTATTCGCTGCTATAAAAGTCATACCTTTCTCCAGGCCACTTACCTAGGATGGTGTTAATAACCTGTATGAAATATTCCATATTAACATTTTTTGCCTACTGCCAGTCTCAAGTTTTATGCACCTTTAAATGTGCAATGGTTTTATTTCCATATGTAATGGAGTAACTGATTTTATTGGTTGTTTAAATGTGTGGTATTGCAGTGCGAGTGTCTTTATTTGCTGTGAAAGCACTTACCATTAAACAAAGTTCTTTTATCAATTTATTGCTGGCAGTGGTTTGGTTCATCCTTTTTATTTGCCATATTTCTGATATTTTGTTGGCTGAACCAGTAATCTGCACCACATTTTTGTTTTATTGCAATATATATCTATAGGTATCTATCTTTCCACGTACATATATATATATATGTATGTTAATAAAATCTATATCCAGCCAACAAACTCTGTATATGTTTTTATAGTTTTCTTTCCTTTACGGATGTCTATGTATGCCCATATAACAACCAAAAAATAAATAACGAGCCAAACGTCTAAGTTTCAATAAACACATAACAGAGCATTGGTCATTAAGCCCTGGAAAGCTATGGGCATTTAAAATCAATTGCCACCATAACTCTTGCTTTTCAAGTAAAAGGGGCACCTGGCCACCCATAGGGCCTCCAATCACTTCGTCGATTTACTCTAAATTTTAAATGATGCCCAGGAGTATCCCAAACATGCCTAGCCAGGGCATTATTTTCCTAGTTCTTATTAATGCTATAAATGTGTTCAGAAATCCTTTCTTTGATTTTTACGGTCGGTTTTACTAACGTAGAATCCAGGACAAAGTTGGCATTTTGCTAATAAACTACACTCCTGGAACTACAGTTTCTATTTTACTACATTCCACAGAAGAATATATCCACCAGCCTCAAGAGGAGTTATATGAGGAAGTGGGAGAATTAAGTCTCTGAAATGAGGGCCTTAGAAGGGTACAAAGTAAAAATTTCTCAAATACTAACTTCTGGAAAATAACGCTTGCCCTAGATGTATGTATGGTCAGCATCTGATGTGGGAGTACCATAATTAGACACAGGTGCTCCTACACATGACATAGCTCTCGCCAGAGTCAGCACTGGCACAGGGCAATGATCCCATGATCCCAAAGAATATGCTCCTATGAGGGCAGGTTCTACCAACAAGCCAACAACAAATAACAAATATTGAGACCTGCCCTCTGGCAATCAGTGGACCATCCTCAACCTAGGCCAGCAAATTCTAGAGATACATGGGGGGTGTCCACTGGGAAGAGCCCTTGGTGTCTTAAACCATTAGCTTGCTCCAGAGAGCCTGGGGGGGGGGGGGTCATTCCAAAGATGCAAGCCAAAAAAGAGCAAGTTCCAAACACTTGACCATGGAAGATGCAAAGTCCCAACATCCAGAGATGCATTCTCTAATCTGACTGCTTCTACTGCTGTGTACCCCTCATCAGCCTACTGTCATCAGGAGATGACAAAGCAAGCCTGCACCCTTGCCAAATGAGGACAAGCTGGCAGCACGAGGTGCAGACTTATCAGGAGGGCTGTGAATAATGCCTAGCGCTTCACTTGCTTGCTATCTGTTGCAGTGGAATGATCGCACTTAGAATGTCCTCCTTCCATGGCCAACAGTGTGCAATGGTAGATCTAACACCCACAAGGACATTTAAAGGCTTCAGATTTCTACATGAACAAGAACTTTTTAATGAAGGGAAGATCCCAAGACTTCAGATTTCTGAGGTATAAATGTTAGAGATCAAGATTCAAGTGTGCAAGTGACAAACAAGTTGAAATGACCAGTAGCCAGTAACTATACATGCTTGCCCTTCCTGGTGCTGGACTCCAGTGTGAAGTGTCAGGATGCCTTAGGAATGAAAAAAAAAAACTGCTGATCTGGGGATAAAAACAAAAATCCAAGCAGTCATCCAATACAGAAGGCCTTCAACAGTCAGATCTTTACTTACAACAGCAGTCTCTTCAAAGAAAGTTAAAAGTGTCATCAGAAACTGAGGCATTAACATAAATCAAACAAGTAATGGGGTTAAAAAAATCTGAACAGGAGTTTTATACACTGCTAAACAGCTGCGAGACCCATTGCTACACAAAACAAAATCCATTACTTCAAAGACACCAAAGGTACAGTCCTCATAGTGAAAATGTGGTGACATCAAAGTGGACTGCATCAAGCAGTGGCTGTAGGGAATACAACTCACCAAATGGGAGTCTCTGCCCACCACAAAATACTGCATTACACATGGATTTGAAATAAAATTACAAGTTCTGCTCATTTTTCACCTGACATCTCTGCATCAATCATCCAGCAGATCTCTTCCGGGTAAAGGTCAGGCTAGGTGATCCCCTCCTTTCTGTCTACTGAAGTGTGCGACTTGGCTGCCAGATATTCTTTCAAAGCTGTCCTCCATTAGGTGCAGTGTGAGCACTAGTACACATGGAGGAACATACAGTGGTCTCTCACGTCATTTAAGATCTTACTGTTAGTCTGAGTTTGTGGCACCTGCTTACAATGATTTCATGTCTCTCATTTTTAGCAAGCACTCAACCACCTGTGGCCTGGAGACACGTCCAACTAGATTTGTCAATTCTTGCATGGATGACTTGGGTCCAGTCCTAATCCTGATTTTTGCCATATCTCTTCAGGAAAAAAAAGTGCTCTCCTTGTTGATCTAAACAGGCTTCAGGTACCGCAATTGTCAAGAAGGCTGGGCTGGGCAACAATAACCTGGACAATTACAGAATACTGAATTTACCTTCGGAGTCACATTCCACCTTAGTCCTTTTTGATCTCTCCCCTGCACTTGCCATGATGCACCATGAAATCTTACTAGATCACTGGTCATATTACTGTGGCCCCTTGGGTACTGTACACCAGTGGTTTGCCTCTTACCTCAGTGAATGTCCTCAGCAGGATGTGTTGGGATTTAGTTCTTCTGCTCACAACCCTCCAATATGCGGGGCTCCATAGTGATCTATTTCCGGTCCATTACTGTTTACAGTATATATACTTCGACTCAGAGATGTACAGGTTTAAAATTCCAATCTTATGCTGATAATATGCAGCTTTCGCTGTGCTTTCATCAGGACTCTATGGTGGACCTTAATAAACTTCGCGGATAAAGAATTCACCCACAACTGGATGATTGCTAACAGCCTTGAACTCTACATCAACAAGACAATTACTATGATCACTTATGCTACATTAGTAACTCTTTGACCCCAGTGCAACAGTGACGTCATCTACAACAGGCTGGAATTTGTCTCTAACCTAATCTTGGTGCAGTAAAATATGACTGACTTGGCTTTAAGGACAAGGTTTCCCCAGTCATCAAATCTTACTGTTGTCACCGGAACATTCTACTGATTAAATTTCATTCCAAATGCTGATCTACCAAAGGTAGTGCATGTACTGGTTCTGTCATGCATGGACTATTGCAACACCCTAGAGCTGCCAGGAACAGAAATTTACCAGTTACAACTGGTACAAAACTCTGCTGCCTGGCTACCAACTGGGATGCCCAGATACCATCACATTAAGCCAGTGGTTCAGCAGTTGCACTTGCTACTATATGGGGATGCATTACTTACAAACCCGGTTTCATTTAATTTAGTCCTTCTCGAACTGGGTCCTTGTTACCTAACTGGGACTGATGGATGCGCACCCTGTATGCTTCTTCTCTTAGAATGCCTGAGATTCCCATGCCCAGGCCTGGCCTGACTTCTCTGAGGCATACTCCCTCTATGGGTACTAGAAGACCTGTATGCGGAACCTCTTGCCTATTTGGCTTAGATGAATTCTAATACTTCACAGTTTTAAGTGCTCAATCAGAACCCAGCTAAATGGCCTGTTATTTAACACCTACTTGTTTGGGGCTTGATTTTCCTCCATGTTCATCTCTCTGTTAATTTGTAATAGTATTTTAAGAACTTGCTCTTGAATTGTACTACTCCCGAACAAACCCTCACTCCTATCTATTAACATCTACATACAACAAAAAAATTTGGACACTACATCTTATAAACATTGATCTTTGCTTCACGCACCCATATGACAGGCAAAAAAAAGGAAAATGTCATTAAACAGAAGTCTAACCCTTGACAGTGCACGTGAACCTCAAAACATAACCTGAAATGTTTATACTGTGACGGTCCACTTTTCCTAAGGAAATGAAGACTGAATCCTAAAACAAAAGATACATGGAAGAATATAGCTAAAATACGTTTGTGATAAAAAGACAAACCAAATGCATAGCACAGTCCTTAAAAAGGACAAGTTACAAGCTTTTTTCCAACAATGTTGTACAGCTAAAGACTTTACTGTTTTCATCAGTTTTTTCTGTAATGTTTATACGATGTGGCCCACAGCAACATGAGCATATGAAATATCCCCCTCTTCTTTTTTCACAACTCCACCTCCCACTCGCCACTGGAAATATACAGACAGTCCATATCTGGTCACACTACTCTTTATACTGTCCTCTAAAGTGCATATGCTCAAAAACTGCAGCTCCTTCAATAAACACCACTACTATCTTGCCATTTCAAAGCTTCTTCTGCACGTTCTCAGTCATTCTGATACCCCTACAACTTTGTAAGGTCTCCAGGACTGTAAAAATTATCTTTCATGGGGCGCCGTCCAGTGCCTGACAGAGAAATAAATGGCATCTCCACCTACCAACTCTGCCTCACAGAGGAACAAGTGGCATTCCCACCTACCAACACTGCCCGACATATAGGAACAAGTGGCAGTCCCACCTGCCAACAGTGCCTCACAGAAAGGAACCTCAATAATGCCTCACAGACAGGAACAAGTGGCACTCCCACCTACCAACATTGCCCGCTATATAGGAACAAGTGGCATTCCCGCCTTCCAACACTGCCTCACAGAGAGGACCAAGTGGCATTCCCACCTATCAACACTGCCTCACAGAGAAGACCAAGTGGCATTCCCACTTACCAACACTGCCTCACAGAGAGGACCAAGTGGCATTCTCACCTAACACTGCCTCATAGAGAGGAAGTGGCACTCCCACCGACCAACACTGCCTCACAGAGAGGAAAGTACAGTTGTGTACACTTACCCATAAATGTAGACGTTCAAGTGTATTCACTGTTGCAGTCATCACATCTGGGTTATCCCTGCCAGGGTAGTCCTCGGCTGGCCCAAATAACAGAGGCTAAGTATTTCTGCATCAGTTGCTGTCGCTTCAGGACTGACGTCAGGTCGTTAATAGTATAAAATAAGGCAGCCGACACCATTACATCACTTTTTTTGCCCTAACCTGTCAGGAGCCCCCAAGTAAGAAACAAGTTCTGGTGGAAGAACCCCACCAGTAGAAAGTAAATACCATTATGTCCTTGTAAAGAAAGAGAAGAAAAAAGGGGGATGGAGGGAGGGAAACCAGGAATGCAACAGTGAATACACTCATACATCTACATTTATGGTAAGTGTACACAACTGTACTATGTTCTTCGTGTTTTACTGTTGCAGTCGTCACATTTAGGTTGATTCCCAAAGCTAAGGAAATGGGTGGAGGCAGTCAAGGAAACTAGGGGCTGGCTAGGATGCCCTGCAAGACTGCAGTCGCAAAGTCTGCCCTGGATTTGGAGAAGAGAGGCAGGTGATAATATTTCGTAACAGTGTGAATAGATGTCCAGGTGGCAGCCTCCAGGATGTCCCTGGTGGGGACTCCGCTGAGGAAAGCTGCAGAGGTGGAGGCTGCTCTGGTGGAGAGAGTCCTAACCCCCATGAGGGGAGGCTTTCCATGTTGTTTGTAGCAGAAATGGATGCAGTGTGCTTTCCATTTGAAAATGGATTGCTTGGAGATGGCTTTGCCTTCTGCCCCTGTAGCAAAGTTAACCAGCAATTGATCAGACTTTCTGAAGGATTTTGTCCTGTCTATATAGAATCTGAGCTGTCTGTGCACATCTAGAGAGTGCAGGATCCTTTCCCCCTTGTTCTGGGGTTTAAGAAAAAAAGGTGGTCAAATGAATGGATTGGTTGAGAGCCACACTGGACACCACCTTGGGCATGAAGGATGGGTTAGTCCTGAGGGATACCCTGTCAGCATGGAAGATGATGACTGGTTCCACAGCCATGAGTGCTTGCAGCTCGGAGACTCTTCTGGCTGACGTGATGGCCAGAAGGAAAGCGGTCTTCCAGGAAATAAAGTTTAGCTCTGCAGAAGAAGATGGTTTGAAGGGGGCAGGGTGAGCTTGTCCAACACAAAGTTAAGGTCCCAAGCTGGGGCTGGTGCTCTCCTGGGTGGCGTCAAGTTACTAGCCCCTCTTAGGAACTGTTTTGATCAAGGGGTGTGAGAAAAAGGGCTGCTCAGTGGGAAAATGAGCAGATATAGCAGTGGCATGAATTTTAATAGAGGAAAAAGTGAAGTCACTGTGTAGTAGGTCAGCTAAGTAATCCAGGATAAGAGGGAGGAAGGGAGGGATGTGCCGTATTGGCTCACTAAGACTGAATCCAGGTGCAGAACCTTTTCCATTTTGTCAGCATAAGACTTTCTAATGCTAGGGCATCTGGCCTCATGTATAATATATAGAACATGTTTACTGAAGTTGGCAGATTGATTGGGGGGGGTTAGGGAATAAGTCAAGCAGCCAAATTGAGTGACTGCAATTGGGGATGCATGAATTTCCCTTCCCTCTGGGTCAGGAGGTTTGGAGGAAGATGCCATGGTGGCAGTGTGGAAAGGCTGCACAGCAATGGGTACCAGTGCTGGCAAGGCCAGTCTGGAGCTATAAGAATTGTCCTTGGGTTTTCCTCCTTTATTTCAAGCAGTACCCTGGGGATGAGAGGTAGTAGAGGAAAGGCACAGACCGATAGACTGACACAGGGGAAGGACAGGGCATCCACTTTCCAAGCCATGCAGTGATGCTCCCTGGTGCAGAATTTGCTGAGCTGATGGCTGATGTGGGAGGCAAAGAGGTCGACCTTCGGGGTGCCCCATTTCTGAGTTATTAGGGTGAAGGCTCTTCTGTTGAGCTGCCACTTGTGTGGGTCCAGAAGATTTCTGCTTAATTGGTCTGCCAGAGAGTTGAAAGAACCTGGTAGGAATTGTGCTAACAGGTGCAGTTGCATGGCAGAGGCTGTGTGCCTAAGGGTCATGGCCAGCAGAGGCCCTAGGGAGAGAAGGAGCTTGAAAGCTATCAAGGTGTGCTGGACAGCCATCATCTCTTTTTGGTTGATGTACAGAGGGATTTGCTGTGGGCTCCTTTGGCCCTGTATGCACCTGCTGTCCAGGTGTGCACCCCAGGCAGTCTGATGCATCTGTGGTGAGGGTCTGGGCAGTGGGGGGTGGTGAGAAAGGTAGTCCCTTGTTGTGGGAACATGCTGTTGCCCACCAAAGAAAATCTTTTCTGAGGCAAGTAATTATAGGTACAGGAGTCTCCAGGTCTCAAAAGTGCTGACACCAAAGTTTTTTTTAGGTACCAGTGAAGTTTCCTCGTATGCAGTCTGGCATATGGAATGAGTAGTATGCAAGATGCCATGAACCCCAGAGCTTGCAGGATCTTCCTTGCAGATAACTGGGATCTGGTGGCTAATTGAGAGAAGTATGCGGTCAGGAAATTTTGCTTTTCTGGTGTAAGGAATGCCATCTGGGATGCTGTGTCCAGGCTTGCTCCCAGGAAGATAATCCTTTGGGTGGGCACCTGCTTGGCTTTCTTTTCATTGATTGAGTACCCTACGGAGGTTAGTAGGGACTTTACAAAAGCCAGGTGCTTGAGCAGCTTTTTCTGGCTGTCTGCCTGAATAAGGCAGTCGTCTAAGTATGAGTAAATCTGGATATTCCTTTGTCTGCAGAAGGCAATGGCTGGAGCCATTTTGTGAAAACTCTGGGAGCAGTAGATAAACCAAAAGGAAATGCAGAGAACCGAAAGTTCTGAGATCCTGCCCTGAAACAGAGATATTTCCCGTATGATTCCCTGATAGGGATATGGAGGTAGGCCTCTTTTAGATCTAGGATGCTAGCCAAGCATCCTTGGGAGAGCATAGGTAGCAGCTGCTGGAGGGTGAGCATTTTGAATTCACCAGAAAGGTGTTTAGAATGGATAGATGGAGGATGGGGAGCCATGTGCCCTCTTTTCTGAGTACCAGAAAAAGTCTGGAGTAGAAACCTTGGCCTCTATTCTGCAGGAACATGCTCAAACTGCCCTCAAAGACAGCTGGGAAAAGACTTGCCTTTGCGCCTCTGCCCACTGGTTTGGAGGTAGATCTGGGAACCCTTTGGGGGCAGAGGGAGGGGGGCGGGTGTCAGGGACACAATGAACTCAGTGTGAAAAGACTACACAACATCAATGACAGGGACACACTAAACTCAGGCTACTCTTGGGCCATTCTTGTCTAGCTTTTATTGTTCAGAAATACAAGCAATAAGTAGTGCTATCTGCACTTCAAAATGCAGCGGCACACATCTCCAAAGCTAAAATCTAAAATATAAGCTATATCAAAGTAGAGCAGACCTCAGGTTAAGCAGTCAAATTCACAGCTGACCAAGGAGGCATTGAGAGATCAACCTTCAGCAATCCTAAGGGGCACCTATATAGGTAACTGTGAGGAAAAAAACACTTTTAGATCAAATGGAAAAGGAGCACTACTCACCCTGACATTAACAGGAAATGAGGCCTGGGGCCACATTTGTTGCACAGACAAAACGGCCAGTAACATTTTGTTACAATTAACGTCTATGGTAATGCAATACTCAAGACCTGATTGCTCCCACTAAGTGGAGTCTAGGAGGCCTGCAATTGTGTTTCAGGAGCTATTGAAACAATACCACTGGGTCTAGTCCTGCAAGGTGAAGGGAGTGGGTTCTTAAAACAGAAAACACAGAGTGGTGGTGCAGACTCAGATGCAGCTTCCAGTGTGGTAAAGGCGGCATCATCTGTGATAGGGCAGGCTTCTTTCTGGGATAAGACTGCTTGTGTGGCTTAAAGCAAGTGCACAGCTTCACAGGTTGTTGTGAAATCTGCTTCTGCTAAACAATTTTACATATCTATATGGTAGGGAAAAGTTCACACGTTTATTACTTTTTTTTCTTTAATTCTTTGCTCTTTTTCCATGTGATGAAAAAGCAAAAGATTCTACCATGGAAAAAAGCTGCAATGAATAACCACAATCTAAAGCAGAAGACCAACACATAAAACTTGGAAATCAGAGAATGCACAGAAAGAAAAAAAAAGAAAAATTGTTAGGCTATAATGGAAGTTGGAAATGGCTTGAGGTCGACAGACACAGTAAGGACAGGCAGCAGAAGTCCGCAAAATGAAAGAAAGACTACTTCAATGACACATGCCCTAAAATAAAGCAAAAAAGAGTTTCATAGAGAAATAAGTGGCAGAAGTAATTCAACAGGAATATAGGCCAAGGCCTTTTCTAGCCAGCAAGGTGACTCTGAAGTGTAACTGAAGAAATGCAGAAAGGGTCCTATGCAGCACAGCACAGTGGATAAAACGGGAATGACTTGCTATCCTTAAGAAAGTTTCATCAGGCAGACCTACGTCTGGTGGTAAATAGAATGGAACTCCCATTTCAGATCTGAACACAGTGGACTCCAAATAGTCAAACCACATCAATAAAATCTGGGGAAAAATAAGTGGGTTGCTTATGCTGGGTAGAAATATAGCTGATAACAGCAGAATTCTGGAGAAAGTATGCAAGACTCTCTTTCTAACATGGTCCATAACTGTGTAACAAAATTACAACTATTAATGGAGTACAAAAATAAGACCATTACTACAACCTAAATATCAGACAGACTGGATTTCTGGCTATGTGGGAGCTAGCAAGTGTGGAGTCGGATGGGGAACCACTGAAGGCTGTTCAGGGGGGAGGGGGTAAGCTCTTGCACATACTGGCCTCCAGCAGAGCCTGAAGCTGTCTGTAGCCAAGCAAAAGGGCAAACTATACACGTGGTGTGCGCTAAGTAATGGGCAAACTATACACGTGGTGTGCGCTAAGTAATGGGCAAACTATACACGTGGTGTGCGCTAAGTAATGGGCAAACTATACACGTGGCATGTGCTAAGTAATGGGCAAACTATACACGTGGTGTGCACTGCATAATGGGCTGGAAGCCAACAAGAGAGTCAATGTTCAGAAATGCAGAGTCAGACCAGCAAAGGGTGGGGTTAATATTTACAAATAAAAAGGCCCTCACTCACATTAGTGCGGTAAAGCCACAGAGTAGTTTCCCTGCCTGATGACAATTACGGTTTACTCTTACAAGCTGGAAACTCTGGTCTGTGTTAGGATGATGCAAGACCCCCCAGGATGGTAGCACGGGGTGGCAGAAGGGCAGAACTTAAGACTCATAAGGAATGGACAAAGTTACGGTAAAAAGGCAAGACAATCCCCAGGAGGTACGCAGAAATTATAACTATTCAAAAGTAAAACACAAGTCATTATAACAGTTTAAATTAGAATTTCAAAAGCAGTCACATTCCTTACACTTCTTTCTAAAAGACTTTTAAATAAGGACATGCTACTCTGATCTCAAAGGAAAACTAGACCCATGAGAAAAATAAGGGATCTATAATATTCTCTCGTATAACTGTACAGGATTAGCAGCAACAAAATTAACTATATTCTTCAATGGAGAAGCAACACCATTTAATCAACTTTAGATACACCTGAAAACCTGAGGAGTTCATTAAAGATTTCTTCCAGGACAAGACTTACATAAAGCCAAGAATGCATGTTTTGAAGACATAAGCACTAACACCCTCCGAAGGATGTCTTTGTTGATGATGTAGTTCTTGATGTGGTACGTGTGATGTTCCACACAGAATGTCAACAATTCCAATATTAATGCTAGAAGCTGTGCTGTCTGAAAGTCATCTGAAAAAAATAAAGCATACACAAGTCAAATCTAACTACAGATTTCAATAGCAGTACTCAAACTATCAAGACAATAACATTATACTGATCAGTGCGAACTATTCAAATTAAACAGTTTGATAAATCCATGTGCTTTTAAACTAGCATACCCAATATTCTGTTAAATTTGGTTACTTTTTATACAAAGCATCAAAGCATGCATGTGACCATCAGCCCACTTTGCCATTAACTTCTAACATAACCAACACAGTAGGACACAGCCCTTCAGACTGCTCACACTCAGTTTTGTTAATCTGTCTCCCTTGGCAGCAGAGGTTACTCCAAAAATGTCAGCTTCATGCAAGTCTTAGCACACCAGGCACCAAAAACAGATCAACTAGCAACTATAGTAGTGAAAACACATTACACTACAATCTATTATGGAAAAGATGCTTTTCAGAAATTACTACTACAACATAAATTACAGTCAATGGGTAAAACATGCACATGAAAAATTCATACGGGTTCTGTAGTTTACATGTGGATCCATGTTCAGATTAATACACTGGCAAACAATAATTTGCAACTGACTGCCCTTGAATTACCCACTGTTATTGGTAGTTTTGCTGTTTGTATGTAAAAGCCTCCATCTCCAAAATGGTCTAACATTTCTTTGGAATGTTACAGATGCAACTGCCTACAACAAACCTTTAGAATGGGCTAGAAGCAGGTGGACATTAAACTGATTTGCTGACTATTTACAACTGTGCACCACAGCATGTGGTTCGCAAACAGCCAAGCAGCATTTCTATCCAAAGTAAATGTCTGCAGATTCTTTTTCTTTAGGAAAAAACAGTTTTAAAAAAAGAATTTTCCTTAAACTGATGCCACTGAGTATAAACAATGAACTCTAACCTTGGTGACATCAGGGTAAGAAAAATGCGTTTTGCACCTATAAACATTAATGGGCACATTACTACACATGCGTGAAGGTGCCACATTAAAGTCTATGGATGCACTGTACATTAACCTAAGGTGATATCAACACAGCCTATAGTAAATTTATGTGGGCTGTGCTTTAATAAAACGTTTTAAAAAGGCTCAAAAATGTCAGGATGGACAAATTGGAAAGCACATCACAGCACTTGGCTCATCAAATGCTGTGATGGATATACAAATGTCGGCAAATCACTTTACATTTAAAAAAAAATCAAAACATGGTTTTTTATGCCTTAACACAAAATAAAATTAACAGCTTTGTATATAACATTTTTATTTTTAAGCTGGAATCACTCCATTACATGTTTTTGACTGGTTTTCCTTAATTTGAACAGCGCAGAAACCTGCATGTTTTCTACTGATTAACAGATGCTGTAAACTCTCCATGGTACACTCTGTCCACTGTTTCAACATAGTCTTATGAAGTTTTCAGAAAGACTTCTGGAATAGCTCCACTTCTACCATGTTTTGCCTAACCTAACAGATTATAAGGAAAGCATACAAGAGGAACCTCAAACATCTGCATGGCTGTCAGAATAAGTACAATGTGCTTATCTTATTGCAAAACATAAAATGGCAGAAAACATCACTTCAGAGAAAACTTTTTTAATTCAAATTTCATTACAACACACAAATGGTAGGATTCAAATATATTCAGAGTATGTCAATCTGAAAAAAAAATGAATGAGGTACATGTTTGCAGCAAACATGTGGGCAAAATCAGAGCATGCAGCACTGATGAGCAATAAAAGGACTACATCTCTAATCACGTGAAAATTTATAGCACATTTCAAAGAATGATGTCGTGACCACAGGCATTCAAAAAAAAAAAAAAAAAAAAAAAAAAACAATCTGATGATTCCAGGTTTACAGAAAAATGTAATTTCAAGTAATGCACTTTAATACATGCAGATCGGGGTGTACGCGGTGCATCTTTAGGGAGCATATCAAGGACTGAGTGTGTGCATATAAATACCAGCCATGCCCTGCCGGAGTGAGCTTTAACAGTACCTTGCAGGGATTTCCCATGGTATTTGTAGCAGAATGTGATAGCTTTGGAAATCCAGGTTGAAATAGTTTGTTTGGTTTCTGCCTTCCCTAGGGCCCTGGGGTGGAAGGAGACAAACAGTTGATCAGCCTGTCTGATGGGCATGGTTTTGTGCAGATAAAATCAGAGTTGCCTGTGCACATGCAGGGAATGAAGTACTCTCTTCACTGTCTTCCTGTAGGTTAGGGAAGAAGGTTGATAGGTGGATGGTCTGATTTAGGGAAAGGTCATTCTCCACCTTGGGCATGAAGGAAGAGTTAGATGTAAGAGTAACCCTGTCGATGTGGAATACCAGGAAAGGTGGGATATCCACGAGAGCTTGTAGCTCCGACACTCTTCTGGCTGAGGTCAAGGCCACAAGTAGTGAAGTTTTCCATGTACAGTGTCTTAGGGAAACTTTGTCCGCTGGCTCGAATGGAGGAAGTGCAAGCTTTTCCAAAACAGGTCTCATGGGGGTCTCAGGTGAAGGACACCTTTAAGGAATAACTTAGCTGGTAGACGAAGCGAGGGGGGTGGGTCCAGAGGAAGACATGCTGAAATGGCAGACAAGTGGGCTTTAATGGATGAGTAGGCCAATTCTGTCAGCAGTAGTACACACAGGTAGAGGGGTGTGGTTGCAAGCGAGTCCAACTGTCTTTTGAGACACCATATAGAAAATCTCTTCCACTGTGATGGGTAGGATTTTCTTGTGTTTGGTTTCCTGGCCTCCTGCAGGACAGTGAGCACATCCTCATTGTAAAGGTGACTGAAAGGGATCTGAATCCTATCAGCCACAGTGTCAGGTGCAGCAAATGCCACTGTGGGTGTATTTGAGATCCCTTGTGCTGTGTGAGACGGTCCAATCTAAGGGGTAACTAGTGGTGATGCCCTTGGCCAGCTGTAAGAGTAGGGGGAACCAACTGCTTCTTGGCCAACAGGGAGTCACCAAAAAGATTTTTGGCCTGGCCTGCTGAATCTTCAGCAGGACCTTCTGTACGAGTGGGCAGGGGGGAAATGCATAGAGAAACTTCCCCTTCCAAGAGAATGAGAAGGCATCTGTTACCACTGCCTGCGGGTGTGGGAGTCTAGTACAGAAGAAAGGAAGTTGCCTATTGATGGAGGAGGCAAACATCTATTTGAGGTGAACCAGGTCCAGGAAGGCATCCATGTGAAGCATCCATTTGTGGCCCTTTGTTGTGGATCTGCTGAGGGAGTCTGCCTGGGAGTTCTGTTGTGAAGGAATGTAAACAGACTGCAGGACAACTCCCTGGGAGGTGGCCAGTTTCAGCACCAAGAGAGCTAGTCTCAAAGCAAGTAAGATTTGGTCCTCCCCTGTTTGTTGAGATACCACAGCACTGTGGTATTGTCTGTAAAGATCTTTAGTGGCCCTTGTTGCAGATTGGATTGGAAGGCTCGCAGGGCCAGGAGTATTGCCCTCATCTTTTGGACACTGATGTGTTCTTTTGTGTGTGGCCCTGGCCACAGCCCCTGCACTTTGATGGCCCAGAGTTGCTCCCCAACCCAAATCTGAGGCGTGTGTTCATGATCTGTTGGGGTTGAGGTGGTTGAAGGGGGAAGAACTGGATTGAGGTTTACTTGCTTCAGCCACCACTGGATTTCTAGTCTGAGGCAGGGTAAGAAGGGAACCCTGTACTCCAAGGGGTGGGAGTGCTGGATCCAGACTGATCTTCAGTACCATTGCAACTTCCTCATATGGAATCTTGCTAATGGTAACATGGAGATAGTGGCTGCCATGTAGCCCAGGAGTCTGAGATACTGCCTTGCTGTCAATTCTGTTGTCTGTAGGACCAGAAACAGGTGTTCGGTTAAGCTTTCCACCTTTTGGGGGGCTAGGCTTTCATGTCTGTGTGAATCCTGCACCCCAGGAAGACAATGTCTTGGGAAGGTTCCAGGTGGGATTTTGGGAAGCTGATCTGAAATCCTAGGGATTGTAGAAGATTAATGGCAGGTTGTATGCATTGCAGGAGGGTCTCCTTGCAATCTGTCTGTACGAGCAGGTCATCCAGATAAGGAAATACTGGGATTTTTTCATCCTACAAAAGGCAATAACTGGGGCCAGACATTTGATGATTACACTGAGTGCCATAGAAAGCCCAAACGGCAATACAGAGAACAAAGTAAGAAGGGCCCACAGAGAACCTCAGGTATTTCCTGAAATTGGGCCTTATGGGGATGTGAAGGTAGGCATCCTTTATATCTAGGGTGGCCATGAACCCTTGGAGAAGGGGTGGAAAAAGGGTTGGTAAGGTCAACATCCTGAAAGAAGGAACCTGAAGAAAGAGGTTGAGTAGAGAGCAGTCCAGAATTGGTCTCCAAGGACAGTCTTTTCTTGGCACTAGGAAAATTCTGTAGTAGAAATCTCTTCCTTTTGCAGCCAGTGGTACTGTTTCGATGGTGCCTTGCTCCATCAGAATTTCTAGAACAGGCTGCAATAGGTGCAGCTGTTGTTTTGCAGGTTGTGGGATACCCCTGCGCTTTGGAGGCATAAGCCAGGTAATAAAATACCAGTTTTGTATTATTGAAATGATCCATTTGTCTAAGGTGATGGATGTACACACTGGAAGAAAGAGAGTGAGACACACCGACAGAAGGAGAGGGTGGGGGGTTTTAAAGTTGGCAGGTAGTCAGACACTACCTGCCCTCTCTTGAAAAGGCTGCCTCTGGCTAGAGGAGAGAAGCTCTGGCAAGTGTGGGTTGCTTCCTAGTTGTTTTCCTTGGCCTTGTGGGAGCAGCAGGATGAGTGCTTTCTAATAAATTGTGTTTTTGCTGGATAATTCCTCTGGAACTTTAGAATAGGGGAGACCAGTGGGTGTTTTACATCCTGCATCTCTTTTCCCTTCTGCTGCAGTGATGACTTACATAAATCAACCACATCTGTACCAGAAAGAGCTGTACTGTCCAGAGGGGCATCAACCAGCTTTGCCCTAAAGTCATCTGGTAGGGGCTGGAGGTGTAGCCAGGAATACCTTCTCAAAGCAGCTGCTGATGCTGCTGACCTGGCTGAGGCCTCAGCAGCATCATAACTGAACTTTATGTAGTGCCTGGTAACCTGGGAGGTGAGAGTAAGAAGGGAAGACAGTGAAGCTTTGGCAGCAAAATCTGGGGAATCTGACAATTCCCTTAGAGACTTTCTCCAAAAGGGATAAGGCATATTTAGCTGTGTGTGTCTGGTAGTTAGTAGCCCTGAAGGCCAGAGAAGCAGAAGTGTAAATTGTCTTACACAGACGTTCCATGGTTTTGCTGTCTTTGTCAGCAGGAAGAATGGTGGTGGTAGGTAATAGTTTAGAGGCCTTATCTGTGGAGATGGAAATGGTGGCAGGGTCTTCTGGAGGACACTTAAGAAACTTAGCAGCCTCAGGGACTGTATAAAATCTATCAGGTCTGCGTGGAGCAGGGGGTTGTGAGTCAGGGTTCAAGGATGCTGAAGAGAAGGCATCCAGGAAGGCAGGCAGAATAGGAGGAACAGCAGTAGGAGTTGGGGAATTCATCTGAATGAGGTCATAATACCTTTTTTGAACCCCAGTCATTTCAGATGATTCCCACTTACAATGTTCCTTCATCTTGCTAATAGTCTCTCCTAGGTCAAATCCTCAGCTGGGGAGTCAGGATTAATGGATTCTTCCTCTGGGGAGGCATACCCAAAGGGAGAAGAAAGCTGAGAAGTGTAAGAGAGTGATTCTTCAGATGAAGAATCAGAAAATTACTCTTCTTCACTCAGAGAGGGGGTCTGATGTTTGAGGCCTTGGGCTCAGTACAGGAGGAGGGAATGGTCAAAGTCCCTGTAGTGGCAGACCATAAGGCCATGAAAGCATTAAACTCTGGGTGGAAGCCTGCCAAGTCAGGCATGCTTTCAGTAGTAGGTGAAATGTGTTTTCTTTTTTCCTTCCTTTTGAGAGGCCTGGCAGGCTTCTGAAGGGAGGAAGGCCTGGATTCAGGCGACTGCAAGGAACCAGAGGGATCCGAAGGACCTACCAAAATCACTGGTTCTCCCAGCGTCAGAAACAGATGCCAGAAAAGCCTTTACAGATGTGCCCTCCATGCAGGATTGTGCAGCTTCTGTGGAGATACCCACTGTATCAGAGGCGGCAGAGTCCAAATCCTCAACCAGGCTGACATTGGCCACAGGCTGAGTGTCAGACGCAAGAGGCACAGCAGCAGTACTAGGCCTGACAGTCTTGGCTTTCTTTTTTGGCAGTTCAGCAGGTACGTCGGCAGAACCCTCCATACCCAAGGCTAATTGTTTTAAAAGTTGATTTTAAAGATAAAGGTTGAGCGTGTGCAGAAGGCTGTGCAAAGTGTTGGGCACAAATGCCTAGCAAATGGAGCAGGCCTTGTAGTCGTGCGACAGACCTAAAAAAAAAAAAAAAAAAAAAAGACACTGATCATAGGCATCCTAGTGGGGTATCTGATGGATGCACTTACACTTGCCCTTTCTGGATGACATGGACAGGCATTAAGATAAAGAAAATGACTGAAAAATGTCCCCAACGGGGCACTTATCTGATTTCTTCGAGATCCGATGGCTGGGAAGTAAGGAAAGTCTGACATTCGACTGGCAGCCGAGAAGTTCTGAGGGCTGGAACATGCAGACGTCACTTTTATGGCCCACATTCCACTAGCTACGTCAGACACCCCATGCAACATACAGTGATTGAAAAAGTACAGTTTTGTACCTACCATAAATGTAGATGTTCGAAGATCCACATTGCTGCAGTCCTTACATATGGGTAGTCCGCTGTCCTCGGTCGGCCCGAATACCAAAGTATTAGGCTGACGTCGGTCAAGGCACTTAAAACTGACATCAGGACGTCAGGGTACAAATGCGCATGACCGACGTCATATCCTCAGTCTTTTCTTGCCCCAGATGTCAGAAGGCCCTAAAAAGAAAGGCCAAAGCCAAAAAACAGCAAAAAACAACCAACCACCCCTGCACTAATCATATTTACAATATTCACAATATTCACAACCCAAACCACACAACCACCTCCAACTACAGAGGGGAAGGAGGGAGGGTAATTTGGACTGCAGCAATGTGGATCTTCGAACATCTACATTTATGGTAGGTACAAAACTGTACTATGTTCTTCATCTCACATTGCTGCAGTCCTTACATATGGGTAGAATCCCAAAGCAGAGGTAAGGGAGGATGGCAAAACTATAAAGCATTAGGAGCTGCCAGAATGCCCTGTAAAATTGCAGTGGCAAAACCAGCCCTAGATTTAGAGTAAAGTGGAAGGTGGTAATGTTTAGAGAAAGTATCCACTGAACTCCAAGTAGCTGCCTCCAAAATATCTTTAGTAGCCACCCCCCTTAAAAAAGCTGTAGAAGTGGCAGTAGCCCTAGTGGAATGAGGCCTAATCCCAGCTGGAATCTCCTTACCATGATGGGAATAACAGAAAGCGATACAAAAACCAATCCACTTAGAAATAGTCTGCTTTGAAACAGGTTTGCCCTGAGAACCCAAAGCAAATGAAACAAACAACTGCTGAGACTGCCTGAACCCTTTAGTTCTGCTCAAATAATATCGCAACTGTCTGTGTATATCCAAAGTGTGCAAAATCTTTTCCCCTTTATTTTGGGGGTTTGCATAAAAAGTAGGCAAATGAATAGTTTGGTTTAAAGCCACACTAGAAACCACTTTAGGCATAAAGGAAGGATTAGTACGCAAAGATACCCTGTCCTTGTGGAAAATTAGGAAAGGCTCAACCGCCATAAGGGCCTGTAATTCAGAAACCCTTCTCGCAGAGGTAATGGCCAACAAAAAAGCAGTCTTCCATGATAAATTATTTCAACTCGGCAGTCGCTGCAGGCTCAAAAGGTTGTAGAGTGAGTTTCTCCAACACAAAATTGAGATCCCAAGCAGGAGTAGGAGCTCTACGTGGGGTCTTATATTCTTTGCCCTCTAAGGAATTGCTTAAACAAAGGATGAGAAAATAATGGTGGGTCACAGTCATAGTGAGCAGAAATTGCTGCAGCATGAACCTTAATAGAGGAGAAGGACAAACCTTTGTCCAATAACTCAGTAAGGTATTGAAGAGCAACACTTAAATTAGGTTTAGAAACATCAAAGTCCTTTGCTGTCCTCCAAATTAAAAATCTCCTCCATTTATCAGCGTAAACTTTCCTTGTACTAGGCCTCCTGGCCTCCAAAATAACATTCAAAACTTGTTGCGGAAGTTGAGACCCTCCAGAGTTTAAAACAGAATATGCCAGGCTGTTAGATGTAGAGAGTGAAGTTTGACATTGAGTAAATGACTGTTCTCCTGAGACAGCAGGTGTGGAATCGAAGGCAAAGGCCATGGAGGCTCCCGTACCAGACTTCTCAGTAATGGGTACCAGTGCTGTCGAGGCCAATCCAGAGCTAGTAAAATCATGGTTGGCTTGTCCTGTCTGACCTTCAGGAGTACCTTTGGGAGGAGAGGCAGTGGTGGAAAGGCATACACATGAAGATTGCTCCAACTGAATGAGAGAGCATCCACTTTCCAAGCTGTGGGATGAAACCTTTTTGTGCAAAACTTTGGCAGCTGGTAATTTAGAGGAGAAGCGAACAGATCTATGTCTGGAGTTCCCCATAACACTGTCAGTTTTTGAAATACATGAGGATCCAATTTCCACTCGTGGGGATCCATAATGTCTGCTCAACACATCTGCTAAGGAGTTCTGTGCTCCTGGCAGAAACCTTGCCTGAAGATTCAGCTGTAAACTGAGAGCAGTCTCCCACAAAATCATTGCTTGTCTGCATAGAGGATAAGAATGTGTCCCCCCTTGCTTGTTTATGTACCACATGACAGTTGTGTTGTCTGAATCAACACCTGCCCTGGAAGAAGCAAATCCTTGAAAGCTATCAATGCAAATTGGACTGCTAACATCTCCTTCAAGTTGATATGTAAATGTTGAAGTCTGGCAGGCCACGTGTCTTGTATCCACTTTCCATTCAGATGAGCTCCCCAAGCTTTGTCTGAGGCATCTGTCGTTAGAATCTGACTCGCCTCTGGTCGGGTCACAGAGAGTCCCTTGTTTAGGTGACATTCCTGAGCCCACCACAAAAATTCCTTTTGGATGCAAGGTATTATCTGAATGACAGTGTCCATATCTTGGCAGTGCTGCGTCCATACATTTTTGAGATACCATTGTAGCTTCCTCATATGCAGTTTGGCATTGGGAAGTACCAGAATACAAGATGCCATGAACCCCAAGGCTTGAAGGACTGTCCTTGCAGTCAGCCTGGACTGACGAGACAATTGGTGGAAGTAAAGAGAAAGATTCTTTTGTTTGTCCGGGGTCAAAAAGGCCATCTGGGATGCTGTATTCAGTCTCACACCCAGAAAGCACATGTCCTGAGAGGGTACTAGACTGGACTTTATTTCGTTCACAGAATACCCTAGGCATCTTAACACTGCCATCACATACTGTAAATGATGAAGTTGTTCATCCTTTCCTTGAGCCAGAATCAGGCAGTCGTCCAAATAAGGATAGATTTGTATTCCTCTTAGCCTGAAGAAAGCTACCACTGGAGCCAGAACCTTTGTGAACACTCTGGGCGCAGTAGATAAGCCAAAGGGCAATGCAGAGAACTGATAATGAAAAGTCCCAGCCCGAAAACGCAGATACTTCCTGCAACAGGGCCTGATAGGAATATGAAGGTAAGCCTCCTTGAGATCCAGAGTCACCATCCAGTGATCTTTGCCCAGCAGAGGTAAAAGCTGTTGTAGCGTCAACATTTTGAACTTGGGAATGTCCAGATATGTGTTGAGGATAGATAAATCCAAAATTGGTCTCCACGTGTTCCCTTTCTTTGGTACTAGAAACAGGCGAGAATAAAATCCTAGGCCCACTTCTGGCAGAGGGACCGGTTGTATAGCTCCTATTTGTAGTAGCAGAGAAATCTGTTTGTGAGCCTCTAGCCTTTGTTGAGGAGGAACGTCTGGCATGCCTTTGAAAGGAGGTAAGGTATGGAAATAAAATTTGTAACCTTGGTGTATGATATCCAATACCCATCTGTCTTGGGTAATTAAAATCCAATTTTCCTTGAAGAGTGCCAACCTTCCTCCCAAAGGTGCTGCCAGGCAAGAAGGATCTGGCAGCTGAAAAAGTAGGTCATTGGGCCTGTTTACGAAAGGACTGGCCCCTGCCCTCACTTGAAGACTGTGCAGGTGAACTCCATGTTCTAGGTCTGTAGGAACTCTGAGCTCTGCCCCTACCACATCTAGATCTACCCCTAGACTGAGAATCAGAGGAAGGATACGTCCACCCCTTAGCAGGCCAATTTCTACTAAACTTTGGAGGTTGAACTTGCAAAAAATCTTTAACAGTCTGCATAGACTTAGCCTTGTCTTCCAATTTCTTCAGGACTGATTCCACAGGTGGACCAAACAACACTTCAGACTGCAAAGGAGCATCCAAAATCCTTGTCTTAACATGGCCAGATAAATTCTGATCCTTAAGCCAGGCGTGCCTGCAAAGAACTGAACCAGTGGCAGCCACCCTAGAAGAAGCCTGCACAGCATCAAAACCACACTGTAAAGAATGCTTACCCACCTGTTCAGAGACATGCACCAAATCTTGTAATTCTTTACAGTCAATGCCTTCTGCCAGAGCATCCACCTTAGATTTCAATTGCGAAAGGAGAAAATTTTGATATTTCAACATATAAAACTGGCAATTCAACGCCCTCATAGCTAAGGTAGAAGATGTATAGACCTTCTTTCCCCATCTATCCAAAGCTCTGGCCTCTTTATCTAGAGGAACCGGATTCTTTACAACAGAGGCCTTGACCCCCTTAGGCCCTTGACTAACAGTTTCTGGGTCCGCCCTAGGACTCAAAAGAGATATTTATGAGCCTCAGGCACCCTGTAATACCTATCCGGTTTAACAGGCGCAGGAGGCAGAGAATCAGGATTAAGTGAAGCCTCTGAAAATACATCTTGCACAACATCCAGAACAGGGGGTATAGCTAAGGGCCTATGTTGAGGTAAAAACAAAAATTCCCTAAGCCTTTTCCGTGAATCAGAGAAGTCCTGACCTTCCCACTTAAAATGCTCCCTCATAGAATGAAGTGTCTCTGAAAAAGAAAAATCCTCTGGAGGAGAAGCAGAAGGAGTGGAATCTTCAGCATCAGAATCAGAATAAGGAGAGTACTCCTGCAAGTCTTCAGCCGAAGACTCTGAAACATCCGAAGCCTGCTCAAAACTTTCCAACTCTGGCTCCACCCTAGGCCTCTTCTCAGGAGGGGGCAAAGAACCTCTAATCAGAGTAATCAAATCTTCTGCCATTTTAAGCATGTGCTTCTTAGGCACAGACCCTGCTGAACTAGGACTGACACCAACAGAAGCTAAACCTGGCCTGCCTCTGGAAGAAGCCTTGGAAACAGAAGGAGAGGGCCTAACCACCCTGGGAAGGGAGGGGAGTACAGAAACCTGAGAAGCCCCTTCAGCCTGACCTGCCTCTTGAGAGGCCACATCCTGCAAAATCAAAGTCTCCCCCTGAGACTCCAGAGAAGCCTCCATCGGAACCACCGGTTCCACTGAAGCCTCTAAAGAACCGGCGTCCGGAACAGACGACTCATCTTGCCTGGGTTTAACTGCTTTGTCTTTGCGCTTCTTCGTGGAAGCGGGCGGAGTATCCGACGGCATATTATAATTGCACCGCTTTCCGAAGACCAGCCTAGCACAATCTAACCTTCGCTTAATAGTGCGTTTATTAAACCTAGCAC
Source organism: Protopterus annectens (assembly GCF_019279795.1). Lineage (NCBI taxonomy): Eukaryota > Metazoa > Chordata > Ceratodontiformes > Protopteridae > Protopterus > Protopterus annectens. The sequence goes on from NC_056737.1 coordinate 1,100,931,370, forward strand.
AAAATCGACACCCGACTACGTCGTGCTCAGGCCCCAAACAAGGAATGCACAAAGAATGATAATCCCTATGCGGTATCTGTTTCCCACAAGAAATACAATTATTCACTTTTTCTGACATCCGGTAATACACTGAGGCAAGAGAACCAAAATATTCCCCAACGGGGTACTTAGCCAACTTGGATTCGGTCTGAAACTCCGAACTCGAAAAATTTCAGAACGCCGAACGGCACTTGCAACGCTGCTTCTGCATCGGACCATGCGGCAAAAAAGACTGAGGATATGACGTCGGTCATGCGCATTTGTACCCTGACGTCCTGATGTCAGTTTTAAGCGCCTTGACCGACGTCAGCCTAATACTTTGGTATTCGGGCCGACCGAGGACAGCGGACTACCCATATGTAAGGACTGCAGCAATGTGAGATGAAGAACATCATTTGTATACTGGCTGGACGTTCGGGTAGCAAGAGGAGTAAACCCATATATGATGAATACTGCAACATGTGAATAGAATGACATACAGGTTTTACTTCTGACATGACCACAACTCAGAAATAAGTACTGTAAGCCATTATTGCACTCAGCATAAAAAAAGAAGAAATTTAACACTTTATTCAGAATGAAAATGGGACAAAATGAAAAATAGACACTGGTAGGGAATACCTCAATGGATATGTACAGAGCGCCATGAATACACTCCAATACTGGGGGAAAACTAACTACTTAGGAGCTTCACTAGCTCAAAACCTAATCTTAAGTTTTAAGCACCTCTCCAAGTGCTGTTGAGATTGTCTCTCGCACAATTAAGCTGACATTGCCGAACAGCAAACAGAGGCAGAAGTCGCAACTTCTTTCCTGCCTGATGTTCACTGACACTTCTAGCTGTTTGACAGTACTCGCCTTACCAGCTTCAAAAGTCAACAAAACACTTCACATTTTTTTTGTAACATGCAGTATATGGAGCAAATAAATCTCCATGTACTACAAAGAAATATCACTGGATATCAAATCATAACCTAATGTGTGTTTTTGACATGTATGCCAAGAGTCATCTCTTGAGCTTTGCTCTCGAGGTGAATTTCCTGATATTCTTATTATGAACACATAAGCAGGTTACACTCAGAAACCCTATCATAATTCTCTATATTACACACATCCACACAAACAAGTCTAGAACAGACACTCTCACTATCAAAATGACAGCTGTTATACATCCAGAACTCTTCAAATCACAAAGATTCAAAGAAAAACTAAACATTTGCACGAGGCAGCCCCCCCCCCACCACTCTCCCTGTTAATTACATTTATCAACTCAGATTGCAATAAACTGGGGAAAGGGTCACCCCTGTATCATTATGATCTTGTACTGAAAAAAAAAAGTTGAATATGCAAACAGTTAATTTTCAATCAGCTGTGCCCCCCCCCCCAATCCTGCACACACACATTTCAAAATGTTGTCTTTTCAATGAGTTGTAGGGAACCCATGCAAGTTCAAATTTCAGTCCCTGTTTTAGATTTTATTCTGAAACTTTAAGGCAGTGACCATGGTATACTTTGCTACCAAAACAGCCCAAGTTTGCAATTTTACCTTTAAGGATTTCAGTGTGCAGCACCATGCTAATTTGACTGCAGCCCTTCAGCTGAGCCTACCTAAAGCACGTAGCAAGTGACAAAAAACATTCTGGTAAAATATACAGGACTATGTCTAATGTAATGACAATTTTGCAGCTAACTGTTTTAGGCAATTAATTTACTCAACGCACAGAGGAGAAGTTCACACACACCACCTACAGTGAAAGTGGAGTCCTGAGTTTCTGTGCCATAGAGAAGCACTGGTCACACCACTGATTTATTTTAACTTGTTTACTGTGAAAGAGTACTGATCAAATCTGACCAATTTCAGTCTCAGCTCAAGGAGATATTTTTCAACTTTTTTGCCATTCTTCTGTTGCACATTACCCTCTGACTTTGCACCAGTTGGCCGCATCTCCTCTAATTCTAGCTATGACCTCCTCACTCGTATCTCTTCTCATCAACCATACTTCTCAAATGCCTGAAGTTGTTAAACTGTTTGACTGCTTTCCCTTTAACCAAATTTCTAGATTCTTCTGATTCCCCCATTTGAGTACAGACAAACAGTAGTCACTGCAGCCATTTCATCCCATGCACCTTCAGTTTTGCATTTCAGCACCCCATCCCCATCATTTGGAGGAAGATCTAGTTTGGTATCTGCTTGTACTGCCACACTGACTGCATCTACAGTATTTTTTTCCTCTCTGTGACCTGTTTGCTGATGTAGTCCATCACCAGTATGAACAGCGGTGGGCTTCAGAGCACAGTCCTGATGCACACCCACTCCCACTGGAAACATCAGAGTCCAAACTCTGTTTACACTTTTGTCACTATGTCTCTGTACATAGTCTGTACCAACTCCACCAATCCTTCTGAGACTGAGTCAACAGAACTGCCTAAACTAGCTTTCTTGAAACACTGACATTTGCCTTCACCAGCATTACGAATGTCTAGATGGAAGCTCTTGCTTTAGCCTGCTTTTTCTTCACTCTCTCTCTCCCATTGCAAACATCAGATCAATAACACTGCATCCTGATCTGAATCTGAACTACTAGTCTCTCATTTTACTTTTTCATATTCATTTATCACCACATCTGGCAATTTCATGCAGTGTGAAAAGAGTTTGATACCTCAATACTGCTGGCAGTTGTGAATATCCCTTGTGATTGTACAACAACATTAAAATGTAAATTCCCTAGTCATCTGGAATACATCCCCTACATATTGTGATGACTTCTGTAAGGAGCAGTTTCTCCCCTAACCCCCCCCCATGTTGAGATCACATATGCAGTAACTTCATCTTCATTATTGCACTCTAATCCTCCCAATTCCTTCCTCTTTTGTAGGCTGTGCGTGCAAACAGCACCACTTCCGTAGGGTTCCCTCATTCAGAATATTCTTAAGTGCAAATATTCAATTTGCCCTTGATGTCCTCCTGAATAGCAAGTGCTGCTAGGATGTCTTATGAATGGCATCTGCTGACTATCTTGCATCATCTTTCAGCAATTACCTTGCAACTTGACAACTACTTCTGGCACCCTCCGAGCCCCTTTCCAAAATCAGGAGTAAAGTTTCACTGATTCCGCCTTCTTTGCCACTGCTACTGCTGCCATAGCCTTTGCCAGCTGCCAGAATTCCACCTTTCTCCCCCCCACTTCTTGAACACCTTTCTTTTGATAACTTCCTCGATGTCTATTTCACCACTAGTTTTCCTTATGTACCTTAATTTCCATACCTAGTCCGACTACCTAGCTGTCCTATTGTCTACATACCTGTTTTGAAACTCTGCCATTCACCTTCGATTCCACCTATTTCATCTCCTTCCTGAGGTGCTAGAGAAGTGAGTAATTCCTTGAACGTCTGAGCTTTTGCTCTGGTCAGCTTCAAGGTCTTCAGCCAAGTCTCTGTTGACCTTAGAGCCTTCTCTTATCACTGCCTGTAGCTGACTGTGGCCCCCAGTGGTTTACTTAGAAGGGCCAACCATTTCTTTAAAGATGACATTGCAATCTCAATGCACTTCTGTGTCCTTTCCTCACTAGGAAAAAGTCTGAGCTGCATATTGATTTTTTTTTGTAGGTGACCTTGTCTCTTGAAGAACTCTGTTGGCAACACCTAACCAGTTTGCAGAGATATCGAGAATGACCTCTCCATTATTCCTGCTGCCCCAACCAAATGGACCCAGGACAGAGGTTCATAGGTGTGTACTAAGCTAATGGTCCTGGAGCCTTTACAAGCCTAGCCCACAGGATTACCCAGGCATCGTGCCACCTGACCTTAGCTCCCAGTGCCTCTGTCGAGTAAAGCCACTGGAGTGATCCCTGGGGGGGATTTTCTACTTCCCATCCACTCAAGATTTCTCTTGAAGAGGGCAAGTGAGGTGCTCTGCTCAACATGTATTGGAAGTCTATTCCATAGCATGGGCAGTCTCTGGGTTATGAATCTGTCCCTCCAGCATGTTCTGTTAATTGTGGTAATGAGGTTGAGGTCTCTGGAGCGTGTGGTGTGGAGGGATTGGGATTTCTTTAGATGCAGCATTTCTAACCGAGCTGATTCAGACAAGACTTTACAAGTCAAGCAGAGATCGCCTCCAAGTAAGAGATGAGAGACAGAAAATAGTTGGGAGTCTTTTTTAGCCTGTTCATATAGGACACATGTTTAAGGCCTAGGATCCACTTTGTGGGGTACATTTGCAGCCTCTCCAGTTGTTGCAAGTGTTTAGTGAGGTACATGCCAAAATGGGCATTGTACTCACTGACTGGCCTAATGATGGAAGAGTAGAGGGAGACAGTGTCCTCTTTCTTCCTGGATGCAAGACCCTTAGTAATGAAATGTGCCATATAGAAAGACTTTCTGACCACAGTGGCAATATGATGGTCAAAAAAGAGGTGGCTGTCAACCTGTGTTCTCAGATCTCTTATAATGCCTTCTGTGTTCAGTGGACTACCATCCATGTGGTAATTCATGGGAACTGGGTTTTTCCCAAAGGAGATGACATCTTTTGGCATTGAGCTTAATGGCATGGTTCTGACACCAGTTATTGGTCTCAGTGAGGCCTTTCTGTAGGATGTCAACATCACTAGAGGAGTTAATAATAGCTCCCAACTTGCATTAGTCTGCGAACTTTATCAGCCAGAGTCCATTCGTGTTGGCCTGGACTTCAGAGAAGTAAGGTATCTGTCCAAACAGGAGAGGACCCAGGACCGAACCCTATGGGACTCCACTCGTTGGTCGGCAGTCTGACTTGGGAGTCAGCTACTTTTACACTGCGGGTTGTACCTGTGAGCCAGTTTGCAACCCACCTAGTGATACAGGGATTGATGGCTAGCTTAGCGAGTTTTTCTATGACTCCTGAGTGGGGAATGGTATCAAAGGCCTAGGCCAGATCAAGGTAGGCTGTATGAACCACCTTGCCTTCATTCACAGCTCTGGTGACTGACTCAAAGAAGTTGACCAAGTTGAGCAGGCATGATCTACCCTTCACAAAACAAAACCAAACCCTCACTTGCTGTTCTGTCTCTGTCCTGGTATGAGCATTATGGTCCCCCAACCCCATGAGCATTATGCCCCCCCACGTCCAAATTATCAAGACAAGCTCATTTTGTTCCACTTTATCAAGAAAATCCTAAAAATGCTGTCTGAATGCCCTCTTCTATCAGAACAGCTCTGCTGTGGAGTACAGGCTGTGATGATGATGCTTGCAACATCTTTACATTGACATTCAACTGTGATAAGTCAGTCACCAATTCTGATGACATCCTTCAACATTTTCAGAAAACTCAATTTCCCACAATTTCTACACCATTACTAATATGCTCCACCTTCCTAAGCAGTAGATTCTGGATCCCTGACCAAGAGACTGTTGCACTGCCCTTCCACCTAGTCTCACAAAACATAACCAAAATATACAGTTTTATTTTTATTTCATTAACATTTGTTTACCAGGAAAGTCCGACTGAGAATGAGACAATTTTCAGGGGAGGCCTTGGGATAAATGATCCAGATGCATGTCTTTGCAACATGGGAGTAAACCGGAGCACCTGGAGGAAACCCACGCGTGCAGACTCCACACAGAAGGCACCCCAGGAGAGAATCGAATCAGGAAAACCTCTTGAAATGAGACAATGAAAACTGCTGCACTACTGTGCCACACGTTGTCACCTTATCATATCATCCATTCCCAAACTGCCAGTCAGTGAACCTATATTCAGTGTAGCAGTCCTTAATTCCTTTTTGGTAGGCTGTTATGTCCAGCTTTTACTCAGAATTCTCCAAGATAAAACAATCTAGGAAACATAATACCAACTAACCAGTAACTTATTGATCTACAGCTGTTGGGGCTTTACAGAGGGCACATATACATTGGTCCACAGGGGCAAGCAGACCCCCTCCTGTTATTAGCATAGGTCCCTTGCACAGGTCGGGGAAGGCCAGGTCCTCAACCCACTTAGTAGCAGTTAACACCCATGCCCAATTCTGCTGACATCAGTCAATGAAACCATAGCACCTAGGCCCTGGTTTTACACATCTGAGGGGCTGTCCCTGACCCTTCTTCACAGGTTGTGATCCATGTTCTCCCATTTACTGTACCACAGCAGATGTCTAAAGCTGCTGATCCACAATACTAACCACCCAGCAGGCACATTCCAGAGTCTGCACTGTTCACAAGGCCATACAATTCTAGTCACTCTCCGATCACAAACGTCTCAAGAACTGGGAAGGGTGGGACTGAAGCTGGTACCTTGAGCTACAAACATAAAGCTTCTTTATAGGAGGTGAGAAAAACCCATACAGATGTGGGTGTCATATAATGCTCAGTCAACATTGAACCCCAGACCTCGTGTGCATGAGGCAAAGATCTTAAATCATTATACCTCAGTATCACACACACACACACACACACACACACACACACACACACACACACACACACACACACACACACCAATCCCCCACTCATTCATCATGCACATGAACAATATTGTTTTTTCTAAGTCCTAACACCCTTAACGTTTATTCAAAATTACTTCATTTCTATTTGGAACTGTCCATCTCAACATTCTTACAAATAAAATATCAACTGCAACTTGTAGTTTATCAAAGAGACATTATATTTTGGTGTACAAGTACAGCAAACTTTTTCTCATTTTCATACTAAACAACAAAGGACCAAGATGCTAAATTACCTCCAAGTCTCATACCAGATGGCTAACCTCTTACTACACAGGTAAGAGCTACTGTAAAAACTATACTGCTTCTTAGACTAAGATATGCTCTTCCAGGAATAAAGTACAGTTGTGTAAAATCTTACCATAAATGTAGATGTCCGTTTCACTGTTGCAGTAGTCATTACAATAGGGATCCCCTACTAAGGGTAGCTCAACATCCAGCCAGTGTAAAAAAGCCTTCAGGTTGCTTTAAGATACATCGTGTCACACAAATACTGCTTGCATAGCGTAGGGCATAAAGGTGATATCCAGACATACCATCAGCAGAACCGAGAGCCCCAGAAGGAACATCAATCCAAGGAAAAGAGAGGTAATCAGTACATCCAGAAGAGAAATTCAATGGGGTGGAGGGAGGGAATGAATACTGCAACAGTGAAGAGAAGGAAATCCACGGTTATGGTAGGATTTTACACAACTGGACTATGTCCTTACAGTTCACTGTTGCAGTATTCATTACAATAGGGAGAGTACCAAAGCTGAAGAAGAAACTTGTGAGGAGGAAGGACCAGCAGAGTTCTGTTGGAAACCACGGAGGATGGCCCTAGCAAAACCAGCTCCAGCTCTGGAGATTCTATCAAACTTGTACTGCTTGATAAATGTATGCACCAAAATCCAGGTAGCTGCCTCAAGAATAGCGTTAGTATCCAAACCCTTGAAAAAAAGCACCAGAAGAAGCTACAGCCCCAGTAGAATGAGCCTTAATAGAATAATTAAGACTATTACCATGAAAAGAATAACAAAAAGATGTAGCTTTTGAGATCCAAGCAGAAAGGAAAAAGGGTAAAGCAGATTACTGCTTGGATACAGCTAATCCCAAGAACCTGGGATGAAAGGAAACAAAAAGCTGATCAGATTTCCTAACAGTCTTAGCCTTATACAAATAAAATCTGAGCTGTCTTTGCACATCCAACTTCTGTAGCACCTTCTCACTGGCAGATTGTGGAGAAGGGAAAAAGTGAGCAAATGAATCGACTGATTAAGGGACAACTCATTCACCACCTTGGGCATAAAAGGAGAATTACTATGCAAGGGCACCCTGTCCTTATGAAACACCAAAAAAGGAGAACAAACCACAAGGGCTTGAAGCTCAGGCACCCATCTGGCAGAAGTAAGGGCTAACAAAAGAACAGTCTTTCAAGAGCAATGCTGCAAGGAAGCTAAAGCCAGAGTAAATTTTTCCACACACAAAAAAAAAAATTAAGATTCCTGGGAGGAGGAACAGTCTTCCTGGGAGGCCTAATATGAAGGACACATTTTAGGAATTGTTTAGCCTTAAAATCTAGAAGCAAAAGGAGAAGATAAAGGCAGAGAAGCATTGAAAGCTGACAAGTGGGAGTTAACAGAAGAGTAAGCCAACCCAGCATTAATCAATTCACACAGAGAGAGAACCCAGGTTAGGAGAAAGACACCAAAAGTACAGTTTTGTACCTACCATAAATGTAGATGTTCGAAGATCCACATTGCTGCAGTCCTTACACTTGGGTAGTCCGCTGTCCTCGGTCGGCCCGAATATCAAAGTATAAGGCTGACGTCGGTCAAGGCGCATTTGACTGACATCAGGACATCAGGGTACAAATGCGCATGACCGACGTCATATCCTCAGTCTTTTCTTGCCCCAGATGTCAGAAGACCCTAAAAATAAAGGTCAAAACCAAAAGACAGCAAACAACCAACCATCCTAGCACTAAAAATATGTACAATATATACAATATACCTCATATTGACAACCCAACCCACACAACCGCCTCTAACTACAGAGGGAAGGAGGGAGGTAAATTGGACTGCAGCAATGTGGATCTTCGAACATCTACATTTATGGTAGGTACAAAACTGTACTATGTTCTTCATCTCACATTGCTGCAGTCCTTACACTTGGGTAGAATCCCAAAGCAGAGGTAAGGGAGGATGGCCAAACTATAAGGAAGCAGGAGCTGACAAAATGCCCTGCAAAACAGCAGTGGCAAAACCAGCCCTGGATTTAGAGTAAAGTGGTAGGTGATAATGCCTAGAGAAAGTATGCACTGAACTCCAAGTAGCTGCCTCCAAAATATCCTTAGTTGCCACCCCCTCAAAAAGCTGTCAAGTGGCAGTAGCCCTAGTGGAATGAGGCCTAATCCCAGCTGGAATCTCCTTGCCATGATGGGAATAACAGAAAGCAATGCAAAACCCAATCCACTTAGAAATAGTTTGTTTTGACACAGGCTTGCCCTGAGAACTCAAAGCAAAAGAAACAAATAACTGCTGAGACTGCCTGAACCCTTTAGTTCTGTCCAAATAATATCGCAACTGCCTGTGTACATCTAAAGTGTGCAAAATCTTTTCCCCTTTATTTTGGGATTTGCATAAAAAGTAGGCAAATGAATAGTTTGGTTTAGAGCCACACTAGAAACCACTTTAGGCATAAAGGAAGGATTAGTGTAAAGATACCCTATCCTTATGGAAAATTAAGAAAGGCTCAACCGCCATAAGGGCCTGCAACTCAGAAACCCTTCTTGCAGAGGTAATAGCCAACAAAAAGCAGTCTTCCATGATAAAAACTTTAATTCAGTAGTAGCTGCAGGCTCAAAAGGTTGTAGAGTGAGTTTCTCCAACACAAAATTGAGATCTCAAGCAGGAGTAGGAGCTCTTGTGGGGTCTTATATTCTTTGCCCCTCTAAGAAATTGCTTGAACAAAGGATGAGAAAACAATGGTGGGTCACAATCATAGTGAGCCGAAATTGCTGCAGCATGAACCTTAATAGAAGAGAAGGACAAACCTTTGTCCAGTAACCCAGTAAGATATTGAAGAGCCACACTTAAATTAGGCTCAGAAACATCAAAATCCTTTGCTGCACTCCAAAATAAAAATCTCTTCCATTTATCTGCATACACTTTCCTTGTACTAGGCCTTCTAGCTTCCAAAATAACATTCAAAACTGGCTGTGGAAGTGGAGGCCCACTATGGTTCAAAACAGAATATGCCAGGCTGTTAGGTGCAGAGAGTGAAGCTTGACATTGAGCAAATGACTGTCCTCCTGAGACAACAGGTGTGGAATCGAAGGCAAAGGCCATGGAGGCTTCCGTACCAGGCTTCTCAGTAATGGGTACCAATGCTGTCGAGGCCAATCTGGAGCTATCAAAATCATCCTTGGCTTGTCTTGTCTGGCCTTTAGTAGTACCTTTGGGAGGAGAGGCAGAGGCGGAAAGGCATACACATGAAGATTGCTCCAATTGAAGGAAAGAGCATCCACTTTCCAAGCTGTGGGATGAAACCTTTTGTGCAAAACTTTGGCAGCTGGTGGTTTAGTGGAGAAGCGAACAGATCTATGTCTGGAGTTCCCCATGACACTGTCAATTTCTGAAATACATGAGGATCCAATTTCCACTCGTGGGGATCCATAATTTGTCTGCTCAACACATCTGTTAAGGAGTTCTGTGCTCCCGGCAGAAACCTTGCCTGAAGATTTAGCTGTAAACTGAGAGCAGTCTCCCACAAAATCATTGCTTGCCTGCATAGAGGATAAGAATGTGTTCCCCCTTGCTTGTTGATGTACCACATGACAGTTGTGTTGTCTGTTAGAATCAACACCTGCCCTGGAAGAAGTAAATCCTTGAAAGCTATTAATGCAAACTGGACTGCTAACATCTCCTTCAAGTTGATATGCAGATGTAGTAGTCTGGCAGGCCACTTGTCTTGTATCCACTTTCCATTTAGATGAGCTCCCCAAGCTTTGTCTGAGGCATCTGTCGTTAAAATCTGACTCGCCTCTGGCCGGGTCACAGAGAGTCCCTTGTTTAGGTGACATTCCTGAGCCCACCACAAAAATTCCTTTTGAATGCAAGGTATTATTTGAATGACAGTATCCAGATCCTGGCAGTGCTGTGTCCATACCTTTTTGAGATACCATTGTAGCTTCCTCATATGCAGTTTGGCATTGGGAAGCACCAGAATACAAGATGCCATGAACCCTAAGGCTTGAAGGACTGTCCTTGCAGTCAGCCCGGACTGATGAGATAGCTGATGAAAATAAAGGGAAAGATTCTTTTGTTTGTCCGGGGTCAAAAAGGCCATCTGGGATGCTGTATTCAGTCTTACACCCAGAAAGCACATGTCCTGAGAGGGTACTAGACTGGACTTTATTTCGTTCACAGAATACCCCAGGCATCTTAGCACTGCTATCACATATTCCAAATGAAGAAGAAGCTCGTCCCTTCCTTGAGCCAGAATCAGGCAATCGTCCAAATAAGGATAGATCTGTATTCCTTTTAGCCTGAAGAAAGCTATCACTGGAGCCAGAACTTTCGTGAACACTCTGGGCGCAGTAGATAAGCCAAAGGGCAATGCAGAGAACTGATAGTGAGAAGTCCCAGCTCAAACGCAGATACTTCCTGCAACTTAGTCTGATAGGAACATGAAGGTAAGCCTCCTTGAGATCCAAAGTTACCATCCAATGATCTTTGCCCAGCAGAGGTAAAAGCTGCTGTAACGTCAACATTTTGAACTTGGGAATGTCCAGATAAGTGTTGAGGATAGATAAATCCAAAATTGGTCTCCACGTGTTCCCCTTCTTGGTACTAGGAACAGGCGAGAATAAAATCCTAGGCCCACTTCTGGCATAGGGACCGGCTGTATGGCCCCTATTTGGAGTAACAGAGAAATTTGCTTGTGAGCCTCTATTCTTTGTTGAGGAGGAACGTCTGGCATGCCTTTGAAAGGAGGCAAGGTATGGAAATAAAACCTGTAACCGTGGTGTATGATATCCAATACCCATCTGTCTTGGGTAATTAAACTCTAATTTTCTTTGAAAAGTGCCAACCTTCCTCCCAAAGGTGCTGCCAGACGAGAAGGCTCTGGCAGCTGAAAAAGTAGGTCACTGGGTCTGTTTACGAAAGGACTGACCCCTGCCCTCACCCAAAGACTGTGCAGGAGAACTCCCTGTTCTAGGCCTGAAAGAGCCCTGAGCTCTGCCCCTACCACGTCTAGATCTACCCCTAGACTGGGAATCATAAGAAGGATATGTCCACCCCTTAGTAGGCCAATTTCTACTAAACTTTGGAGGCTGAACCTGCAAAAAATCTTTAACAGTCTGCATAGACTTAGCCTTGTCTTCCATTTTCTTCAAAACTGCCTCAACAGGAGAACCAAACAACACATCAGATTGTAAAGGAGCATCTAAAATCCTTGTTTTAACATGGTCAGATAAATTCTGATCCCTCAGCCAGGCGTGCCTGCGAAGAACTGACCCAGTGGCAGCCACCTAGACGAGGCCTGTACAGCATCAAAACCACATTGCAAAGAATGCTTACCCACCTGTTCAGAAACATGTACTAAATCTTGTAACTCTTTACAATCAATACCTTCCGCCAGAGCATCAACCTTAGACTTCAATTGTGAAAGGAGATAGTTTTGGTATTTCAACATGTGAAACTGGCAATTCAAAGCCCTCATAGCTAGAGTGGAAGAAGTATAAACTTTCTTTCCCCATCTATCCAAGGCCCTGGCCTCTTTATCTGTAGGAACCGGATACTTGACAACAGAAGCCTTAACACCTTTAGGCCCCTGGCTAACAGTTTCTGGGTCTGCCCTAGGACTCTTAAAAAGATACTTATGAGCTTCAGGCACCCTGTAATACCTATCCGGTTTAACAGGAGCAGGAGGCAAAGAATCAGGATTAAGAGAAGCCTCTGTAAAACATCTTCCACTACATCCAAAACAGGAGGTATAGCCAAAGGCCTATGCTGGGGTAAGAAAAATTCCCTAAGCCTTTTCCTGGAATCAGAGAAGTCCTGACCTTCCCACTTAAAATGCTCCCTCATGGAATGAAGAGTTTCTGAAAAGAAAAATCCTCAGGAGGAGAAGCAGAAGGAGTAGAATCATCCACATCAGAATCAGAATAAGGAGAGTACTCCTGCAAGTCTTCAGCCGAAGACTCTGAAACATCCGAAGCCTGCTCAAAACTCCCTAGCTCAGGCTCCACCCTAGGTCTCTTATCACCGGGGGGCAAAGAACCCCTAATCAAAGTAATCAAATCTTCTGCCATTTTAAGCATATGCTTCTTGGGCACAGTTCCTGAAGAACTAGGGGTGACACCAACTGAAGCTAAACCTGGCCTGCCTCTGGGAGAAGCCTTGGAAACAGAAGGAGAGGGCCTAACCACCCTAGGCAGGGAGGGAGTATAGTAACCTGAGAAGCCCCTCAGCCTGACCTGCCTCCTGAGAGGCCACATCCTGCAATAACAAAGTCTCTCCTGGGATCCCAAAGAAACCTCCGGTGGAACCACCGGCTCCACCGACACCTCTAAAGAACCGGCGTCCGTGCGGACGGTTCTTCTAGCCTAGGCTTAACTGCTTTGTCCTTGCGCTTCTTGAAGAAGCGGGCGCCGGAGCATCCGACAGCATTTATAATTGCACCGCTTCCGAAGACTAACCTGGCACAATCTAACCTTCTCTTTATAGTGCGCTTATTGAATCTAGCACAAGAGCGACACCCAACAACGCCGTGCTCAGGCCCTAAACAAGGAATACACAAAGTATGATAGTCTCTATGCGGTATCTGTTTCCCACAAGAAATACAATTATTCACTTTTTCTGACATCCGTAAACCACTGAGGCAAGAAAAACTAAAATATTCTAACGGGTACTTAGCCAACTTTGACTCGGTCTGAAACTCCGAAATCGAACAATTTCAGAACGCCAACCGGCACTTGCAACGCTGCTTCTGCATCGGACCATGCGGCAAAAAAGACTGAGGATATGACGTCGGTCATGCGCATTTGTACCCTGACGTCCTGATGTCAGTCAAATGCGCCTTGACCGACGTCAGCCTTATACTTTGATATTCGGGCCGACCGAGGACAGCGGACTACCCAAGTGTAAGGACTGCAGCAATGTGAGATGAAGAACATCAGTAAACCTCTTCCATTTGGATAAGTAGGATTTCCTAGTTTTGTGTTTCCTGACCTTTTCCAGGACCCTAATCACATCCTCAAGCAAAAGGGATATGTGGAATCAAAATCATATCACCCACAGTGTCAGCTGAAGAGTGGATAGGTGAGGATGGATACGAGATCCCTTGTCTTGTATGAATAGGTCCACCTTGTGAGGTAACTTGCGATTACGGCCCTTGGCTAAATGCAGAAGGAGGAGCCAATGCTATCTTGGCCAAAAGGGAGACAACACTGGGAGCATCCTGATGAATTTTGAACAGGACTTTTGGAATGAGGGGAAGGGGAGGGAAAACAAAGAAACATCCCCTTCCAAGAAAGGCAGAGTGTTCACCTTCCACACCAGTGGATCTGAGACGCTGGCACAAAATAGAAGAAGCTGTGTTCAGAAATGAGGCAAATAGCTCTAGTTGAGGAGTACCCCACTGGTAGACAATGTCCAGAAACACATCCCTGTGAAGCATCCATTCGTGGTATTGGGTAAACGACCTGCTCAGTTTCTCTGCCATAAAGTTTTGACTAGAGGGCATATAAAATGCCTGAAGAGTCGCTTGATACTGGACAGCAAGATCCCACACCAGCAGTGCCAACCAGCAAAGACGACAAGATCTTGTTCCCCCCATTACTTTCCATACCACATTACTGTGGTACTGTCTGTAAATACCTTGCGATCCAAGAAAGAAGGGAGGATGAAAAGCCTGAAACGCTAGCAGAAGAGCTCTAATCTCTGACAATAATGTGCTCTTTCTGTTTAAGGCACAACCACACCCCCTGCACCTTTAGGGAGCCAAAACCTTCTCCCCATCCCAAGTCTGAAGCATCTATGAACAACTCCTGAGAGAGATGATGAGAATGAAAAGGGAGCCCTATATTTAAAGACAACTGCTGGATTCACCAGTGAAGTTCTTTCTTGAGACAAGGTAGAAGAAGAGCTACAAATTCTAGGGAATGCACATGTTGAAGCCAAACTGACTTCAGAAACTACTTAAACTTTCTCATGTGGAGTTTGACCAGAGGGATCATACGTATAGTGGATGCCATGAATCCCAGAGATCTCAGAAATTCCCTGGCTAATTAAGAGGCCAAAGGAAGAAGAGTCTGAAAGAAAGAAATGATTGTCAAGGCATTAGAAGGAGGCAGGGATGCCAGCATAGGCACAGTCTGAATCTTGCACCCCAGAAAAAACATGGTCCTGAGATGGAGTCAGAAAATATTGAAGTTTATTGTGAACCCCAAGCTTTGCATAAGAGAAAAGGCAAAAATGAAGACTTTGCAACAGATCTTTAGAGAGGACACCTGAAAAGTACAGTTGTGTACACTTACCATAAATGTAGATGTTTGAGTATATTCACTGTTGCAGTCATTACATTTGGGTTATCTGCTTGCAGGTAGCCCTCAGTTGGCCTGATTATCAAAGTCTTGGGTCCTGCGTTGGTTGCTGTCTCATCTTCCATGATGTCAGGTAGTCAGGGGTACAAAGCATGCAGCCGACGCCATTACATCAGTTTTTCTTGCCCCAGATGGCAGGTGCCCCCATAATGGGAAGCAATTATATACAAGGTTACACCTCCAACAAAAAGCAAATACACCAGAAAGCTTAAATACAGTAAACAAGAAGAGAGTTATAGTCAATAGAAGTCAGGGGGCTGGAGGGAGGGTAACCAGGACTGCAACAGAGAAGATACTCGAACATCTACATTTATGTTAAGTATACACAACTGTACTATGTTCTTCATGTTTCACTGTTGCAGTCATCACATTTGGGTAGACTCCCAAAGCTAAAGAAGGGAGGAGGCAATTAGAGAGCATTAGGACCAGCCTATTAGGCCCTGCAAGACTGTACTGGCAAAACCAGCTCTGAATTTAGAAAACATTGGCAAGTGGTAATGCTTGGTGAAGGTATGTACAGAACTCCAGGTAGCAGCTTCTAAAATGTCCCTGGTAGGAACACCTCTAAGAAAGGCTGTAGAAGTAGCTGCAGCCCTGGTGGAATGGGATCTTATCCCCTGTGGGGTAGGTTTTCCTTGGTGCTTACAGCAGAAATTAATGCAATGGCCTATCCACTTAGAAATGGTTTGATTTGAAATGGCCTTCCCCTATGCCCCTGCAGCAAAGGCAACTATCAGCTGTTCAGATTTCCTGAGAGGTTTAGTCCTGTCCAAATAAAATCTAAGTTGCCTGTGCACATCCAAGGAGTGCAGTATTCGTTCTCCTTTGTTCAGTGGATTAGAGAAGAAGGTTGGCAAATGAATGGACTAATTAAGGGCCACACTGGATACCACCTTGGGCATAAAGGAAGGATTGGTCCCGAGGGAAACCCTGTCCGCATGAAAGATGATGAAGGGCTCCACTGCCATGAGGGCCTGTAATTCAGACACCCTTCTTGCTGCAGTGATGGCTAGAAGGAAGGCTGTTTTACAAGAAAGGAATTTCAACTCTGCAGTTGCAGTTGCAGCTGGCTCAAAAGGAGGTAGAATGAGCTTCTCCAATACAAAGTTAAGGTCCCAGGCTGGAGCAGGGGCTCTCCTGGTGGTCTTAAAATTTTCGTCCCTCAGAGGAATTGTTTCAGCAGGGGGTGAAAGAAGAGGGGTGGCTCAGTATCATCATGTGCTGAAATGGCTGAGGCATGAATTTTAATAGAAGAGAAGGAAAGGCCCTTGTGAAGCATCTCTCAAGTATTTAAGAATATGCAGTAAACTGGGCACTGTTGTGCCAATCCCCTGAATCTGGCTCCAGGAACAGAATCTTTTCCACTTTTCAGCACAGGATTTTCTAGTACTATGGCTCCTTGCCTCCAGGAGGACATCCAGCACTTGCTTGCTGAGATGTGGTATTGGAGAACTGAAGTAATTAGCCAGGCTGCCAGGTTCAGGGATTGAAGCTGGGGGTGCAGAATGTGTCCCTCCTGCTGAGACAGCAGGGAAGGGGTCTAAGGCAGGTGCCATGGTTCCAGCAGTGACATACTGAGCAAGAGGGGGTACCAGTGTTGACGTGGCCAGTCTGGTGCAATGAGTATTGCCCTTGGTTTGTCCTGTTTGATCTTAAGTATAACTTTCGAGAGGAGAGGCAGAGGGGGAAAGGCATAAACTGAGAGGCTTTCCCAGGTGAAGGACAGAGCATCCACTTTCGAAGCTTGTCTGTGGGGAGTCCTTGCGCAGAATTTGTCCAATTGGTAGTTCTGAGGGGAGGCAAACAGGTATATCGCTGGGCTCCCCCCCATTTGTTTTTCAAAATGTTGAACATCTTTGGTTCCAGTTTCCACTAGTGTGGGTCCATGTGATTTCTGCTTAGGTCGTCTGCCAGTGAATTTAGCTTGCCTGGAAGGAATTAAGCTTGTAGGTGCACTTGGTAGCTGAAGGCTGTGTTCCACAGAGCCATGGCTAGTCTGCAGAGAGGGTATGAGTGGGTTCCCCCCTGCTTGTTTAGGTAAAACATAACAGTGGTGTTGTCCATCTTTACCAATAATTGTCCTAGAAGAATGTGGTCCTTGAAGGCGGTCAGAGAATTCTGTACAGCTAACATTTCTTTCTGATTGATATGCAGGTGCATTTGACTCTGGTTCCATTTGCCCTGAATGCGCTGCCCTGCCAAGTGAGCCCCCAAATCATTGTCTGATGTGTCTGTTAGGGTTTGGGCAGCAGGGGGTAGAGTGAATTGCAGTCCCTTCTAGTGGTGGCAGGCCTCTGCCCACCAAAGGAACTATGTCTTTATACAAGGAATGATAGGGATCATTGATTCCAGATCCTGAGAACGGTGACACCATAGGCTTTTTAGATACCACTGTAGTTTCCTCATATGCAGTCTTGAATATGGAATTAGTAGAATGCAAGAGGTCATGAACCACAGGGCTTGCAGTATTTTCATTGCAGATAGCTGGGTCTTTGTGGCCAGTAGTTTGAAGTAGGCTGTCAAACTTGTCTCTCTGGCGTGAGGTAGGCCATCTGGGAATTTGTATTCAAGCTTGCTCCCAGGAATACA
Organism: Protopterus annectens; assembly: GCF_019279795.1. NCBI lineage: Eukaryota > Metazoa > Chordata > Ceratodontiformes > Protopteridae > Protopterus > Protopterus annectens. The sequence goes on from NC_056737.1 coordinate 1,100,949,065, forward strand.
ATTTGTTGGCAGGGTACTAGGTGGAATTTCTTTTTGTTTATGGTGCACCTCAGTGAGGTTAGCAGTTTCTTTACAAATGCCAGATTTAATGGTATGTGCTGGCTTTCTGCCTGAATTAGACAATCGACCAGGTATGGGTATAGTTGAATATTTCTTTGCCTGCAGAATGCAATGACTGAGGCTAGGCACTTTGTGAATACCCTGGGTGCAGCAGATAAGACAAAAGGCAGTGCAGAGAACTTTATTTGTGCCATGGTTTTTTG
>NC_056737.1:1100949827-1100987327 GCF_019279795.1 Protopterus annectens
CCCAAAAAAAAACCAAAAAAAAAATTATGAAAATTTGAAATGGCAGGTAAATGAACTTAAGTGGATGCTGCGGCGCCCTCCTCAAAGAAGTTAGATAAGTATTGGAGTACGGCAGAGATCGCTGCAGAATATGGATCTAGTTTTCTCTGTCTAGACTAAATAGAAAATCTTTTCCATTTGTCAACAAAGTTTTCTGGTGGATGGTTTATGTGAAGCCAGAATAATGTCACGTAGAGGAGAGGGAAGATTACAATGCCTGGTGATCATCGGAAGTGGAGAAGCCAAGCTGTGAGCTTGAGACTGGTCAAGTTTGGGTGGCTCAACCCTTGGCCGTGAGAAATCAGATCTGGAGTTGGATCCAAGGTCCACAGTTTGCAAAGTAGATGACGCCGGAGAAAGGGGAATCATACCTGTCGAGGCCAATATGGTGCTAGGAGGATCATTTTGCTTTTCCACCTAACCGCTTTCTTCACGACTTGAGGAATCAGAAGAATGGAATGATAAGCATAAAGCAGTCCTGTGGGCCAATCGTGGATAAAAGCATCTCTCGGGGACTCCCCCTGCGGGGGAATTGGGGCTTAGTAGTTTCTGTATTTGTGGTTGGACGGGGAAGCGTGTAGGTCACAGCAAAGCTGGCTCCAACGGCTGAAAATCTTTGCCACTATGTTGGGGTTGAGGGACCACTCATGAGGCAGGAGAATGCATTTGCTCAATTTGTATGCAATCACTGTGGTATTCCCCGGGATATGCTTTGCTATCAGAAAGCGGTTGGAAGCTATCGCCCACTGCAAACTCTCATGGCCTCTCGACATAGGGGTTAGGACTTGGTTCCTCCTTGTTTGTTGATATACTAAACTACTGACATGTTGTCCAACTGGATAGCAATTGTTCCCGAAGGAAGGGCACAATGAAATGCTTGCAATGCCAAAAGCACTGCCCTCAGTTCTGTAACATTTATATGCAGACTGGCTTCTAAATCGGACCATGTGCCTTGGAAAGTCATTCCCTGAAAATGGCCCCTCCCAACCTATTAGGGAAGCGTCCATGGTCACAATGGCGTTGGGCTGAGGGGGGGGGGTGGAAGGATCGGCTCAAAAGTTCTGTCTCTGACTTCATCCACCAAGAAAGGTCTTGTTTGCATCTATTTGTTTTTCGAATCTGGAAGGACAACGGGTGGCTATTAGGACACCATTGGGTTAACAAAAGCCACTGTAGGAGTATCATGTCAAGCCTTGCCAGGGGTACTATTGATATTGATGCTGCCACTGACCCTAACAGCTGCAAGACCTCTCGAGCCGAAACCAAGTCATGGCAGAGTATCACTCGGAGCTGGATCCTTGGTCTTCAAAGCCTGTGATCTGGGGGAGAAATGAAGCAAGAGCGGGTACTGAAAGTCACCCCTGTAAATTCCAAAGACTGGGTTGGAGATAGCTTGGATTTCTCCCAGTTTAGAGAGATTCCCAGGCGATTTGCCAAAGAGAGGGTGTAGTATAAGGCTGCTACCAGTAAATGCTTGGTGGGGGCAGTGAAGAGCCAATCGTCTAAATTTGGAAACACCTGAAATCCTTGTGGTTTTAAGGGAGCTGTCACTGCTGCCATGCATTTGGTGAACAATCTGGGGGCTGTAGAGAGTCCTAACGGCAGAGCACGGAATTGGAAATGATTGGCTCCCAGAGGGAAGGGAAGGAAACTTCTGGAGCATTTGTCCACTTTGATGTGGTAATACGCATCCTGAAGGTCTATCGAGCACATCCAATCGCCTTCCTCCAGAAAGGGGAGAATGGACTGAACCGTGACCATCCGTTCTGGGTGATGAACTTGTTTATAACAGCTGAGGTCCAAAATTGGTCTCTAGTCCCTTGTCTTTTTTGGCACCAAAAAGAATCTGGAGTAGAATCTGGATCCGATCTGGTATGGTGGGAATTTTTGGATGACTCTCTAACTACAGCTTTTATATTTGTACACTTCCTCCCTTAGACTGGATGGAACATCGGGAATTCGTTTTGATGGCTTTGGGTAGGAGTTGATGGGATTTAGTAACCTCTGCTTATTATCTTCTGCACCCAAGAATCGGTGGTAATTGATAGCCAGGCATTGGGGTGCAGAGAAAGACGTCCCCTGACTGCTTCCAGAGGAAAGCAATTGGGCCGTGCTTCAGGAGTGCTAAGGTTGCCCAGAGAACGAATCTCTGGAACCCTGATTACGCGGACCTCCTCTGCCTCTGTAGGGGCGTCTTCCGGAAGAGTTGCCCCCTCTGCCTCTCTAGGGGGAACTCACCACGTGGGTCACGAACAGGACCCTGAGAATTTTTGTGCCACAATTTCCCACTTCTCTGGTTCCTGGAAAAAGAACGCTGATGAGTGAAGATACGTACACCAACGGCAGACAGGGTCTTGCTGTCCTGCTCACACCTGGCTAGCATGTCCCTCACTTTAGGGCCAAACAGCTAAGACGCTTCCACTGGAGGTTTAATGAAGTAAGACTTAAAATGATCCGCTAAGTCACATAAGCGCATCCAGGCATGACGTCTCATAACTACATCTGAACCCACAGCTCTAGCCACCCCTTCGACTGCATGTGAAATTCACCTAATAGACTAAATAGAAATTGATTTCAGGGTCGCTAGGTTTGAGGCTACATTGTCATTAACCTAGTCAGACACCTGTCCTGATAAGAGTACCAGAGAGTTTGAAGATGAGGTCTCTCTAGAGTCTGGTGAAATGTGCCAGGTAGTTCAAGGTGAATTGCACAGTCGATGAAGCAAATAATCGCTTCCCCAGTCTGTCCACTGCTCGGGACTCCCTGTTAGGCGGGTGAACATTATAGCTCTCCTCAGTGACCTCTTTCTTTGTGGCTGCCACTACCACCATTGCATCTACTGGTATACCTTTTGACCAATGTGGATTTTCTTCAGGGGGGAGAGAGGATCTTGTCTGGTCTCCTGGGGATTGCTTCAACAACATCATGGTTCTTCAAGCGTGCTGCACCACAAGCTGAACAAGCTCGTTCTGCAGGTGGGGTCATCCAAGAGGTAGACGGTTGAGTACGAAAGCCTGCAGAAAAACTCGGAAGGGTTTTTGGGCTTTCAATCACCCCTCTGTTTCAAGATCTCAAGGATGTCTCCATCGTGGGGACTCTCCCTCTTCACCATAATCCATATCTTCTTTAAGGGACTCCTCAGAGGAGTCCATGTGCTTCCTCTTGCAAGATTTCTTCCTTGGAACCTTCTCAGTAGGAGCTTCTAAGGAGGACCCGGAGGAAAGGGCATGCTGCAATAGGGTCTCCTGCGACTCCCGTGCTCGATCCATGATGGTGGCCTGTGACAGCTGCAGCTCAGGAGGAGGACATGGTGGCTCAGACACTGAAGGCTTGCCTACAAAGACAAGAGCCCTCTCCATCGCCTGGAAGGCAGGGCTGCCCAAAGAGGAGTGGGAGCCCGGAACAGAGAACCACCACCACAGAACCGGGGTCACACCCCGCTCAGTTGAGCCCGTTCCCAGGAGTGGAGCCTCAAGCTGGATCGGTACTGACAGGACTCCTGCCACAGTGGATGGCACCGTAGACAGGGTCATCACCGAACTCTAAACAGAGGAACCTGTAGTCCAATCCTGGGTCTGAGGAAGACTTGGGTCCAAAGGAGCCGAAGACCAAAGGGTCAACTCCGGGGCTAAAGTGAGATCCACTACTGGCACCGAAGCAGAGGGTGCCGAGAGAGGCGTTGGTGCTGAGGGCTTGGAAACCTGCAAGGACGACAAAGGAGGAGAGTAAGATGGAGTCCGTGAAGCAGAAATCCCAAGTCCAAGAAGGGACTGTTTTTTTTTTTGAATCAGAAGGAATCCCCTGGCTGTCAGCAGCTGGTCCACAAGGCTCACCACATCTAGTTCAGAGAGGCTCATGGTGGATCTAGTGGATAACCCTGAAGATGACTCTGGACGCTCTAGGAAGAGACTATAAACCTGTCTCAAGAAGGGGCCACAGACAGGGTATACTGGGTCCGTGCTTGAATGTCTAACGGCACCACCGTCTCCAATTTTAAGGCGATAGGGGAAGTAGTGTCCACTTGAGCTAGTGAAGCTGTAGGAAGGCTATGTGCTGGGATTGGAGTAGAGGTCCAAATCGTAGTTTCTGTCATAGTCGGTGCCAAAGGTAGCACCGACACAACTGTAGTAGACTGTACCAAAATCGGTGCCGTAGACACAGGCTTCTTGTCCGGTGTAGAAAGTTTCGGAAGGTTGGGTTTAGCCATCTTTCCTTCTCACCAGAGGGTGAGGAGAGAACAGAACGTGGCCTCTTTCTCTTTTCTAGGAGGGGGCGAACCCTCCGACGCAGAGAGCGCCTCTGAAAAGGGCGATTTAATAAGGGCCTTTAAAATCAGTTTATTTTTCCGTTCATTCAAGGTACGTGAACTAAATCCCTGATAAATAGAGCAAGGCAGTTGTATAGAGAGATGAGGCACACCCAAACAAAAACATTCATCGTGAGCGCCACTATTCGGCATTTTTCTCCCACGCTTCAAGCATTGTTTGAAGCCTGAAGTGCCCTTTTTTCAGACATGTTAACACTAACACAAACAATACAGTATCAGGAAAAAAAACAACAGACAACAAAAACAATATTACAACCACGGCTAGTTAGAAAACCCCAGAAGAAAATACCAACAATGGCAGTGGAAAATTACCACAGGGGGTAGAGAGAAGGGAGTGTACCAGCGATGGTACAAAGATTACCAACAGGTAGTTGACAGGAAAAGTTGAAAGAGAGGGTTGAAAACTTAGCGATAGTCAAGTACGAGAAAAAATAAAGCGGAATAAGGTATGAACAGTTTTCAACAAACATCTATCCAAAATATCACAGACTTAGCTGAGAGCTGGCTGGAACACTGCTTTACAGCTATGCGGCAAATGAGATCGGTGTCAACAGGGAGAAGGGCATTGTGGGTAAGCTCGAGAGTTTTTGGCTGGCGTGAGCTTGGTATAAGGCTGACTTGGCTCCAAGGACGGAACCGAAACCCATCGGTGATGAATGGAATGAAGATTAACATAAGATAATGGAGGTTCTCAAAAATCTACTTGGTTCTTTTCAGTGCTTTCATTTAAATAAAGATTTCTGAAAACAGTGACATAGGTTCACATGGAAATAAGAAGCAACCACATAAGAGATAAGCCTGTGATTGAGAATCTTAAGGGCATCCATACTTTGATTCAGTTGTTCAGAGTTCAGGTAATTAAGTGCTGCTAATTGATGCATTATATAAGCCTTGTTTGTCCTTACTTTTTTGTCTGAAGAAGCGGTGTGTGTACACCGCGAAAGCACTCACCTTATTAAAGAACTTGTGTTTTTATTTGCTTTGTTTCGCTTGGATTACTACATATACTGATCATCAGTCTGAACTGTGCATTCTACCTTCACTCTGGGATTTTTTTGGATATATATATATATATATATATATATATATATATATATATATATATATATATATATATACACACACACACACACACACACACATAGTGATACTCTGTCCTTATGGAAAATCAAATAGGGACCCTTCGTACAAAGAGCCTGGAGCACAGAAATGCATCTGGCCGATGTAATTTGAAAAAAAATCTGGTGAAATGCACAAAAAAAATCTGGTGAAACACACCATTTTTACTTCTGACACCATAAGAACTCCGCATACATATTAAAAATGCACATGGATGTGTGGATTTGTTTTAAGTTAAAATGTACACAGGTTTGTGTCTTGGTTTCAAGTGTGCATATAATCTAAAAGTTGTAAATAAACACTCAAAAGGACGTTTATGTATATGTAGAAGTAACTTTATAACTATCATACTGGCTACTCTGTAACTCAGCCACTGGGGATGCACAAAAGCCAGTGCATTTCTTTGTGCCAGTCCCAAGCCCGGATAAATGGGGAGGCTTGCATCAGGAAGGGCATCCGGCGTAAAATTTTGCCAAATCATACATGCGGACAACAGTACAGATATACATACCGGATCAGTCGAGGCCCAGGTTAACAACGACCGCCACCAATACTGTTGGCAGAAATTGGGCTACTGTTGGCTGAAGGAGGAGAAGAGGGGGAAGGCTTGCCCGAAGGCAGGTAAAGGCTAGGACTGTGGTAGTGAGGGTCGGAACTTTGAATGTTGGCAGTATGGCTGGTATAGGGAGAGAGCTAGCGAATATGATGGACAGAAGGAAAGTTGGTACATTGTGTGTACAAGAGACCATATGGAAGGGGAGCAAGGCTAGGTTGTATCGGAGGCAGGTTCAAATTGTTTTATCATAGTGTGGATGGGAGGAGAAATGGCATAGGGGTTATCCTGAAGGAACAGTATTGCCACGAGAGTTTTGGAGGTGAAGAGAGTGTCGGATAGAATGAGGTTTATGAAGCTGGAAATTGATGGTATAATGATGAATGTTGTTAGTGCATATGCTCCACAAGTTGGGTGTGCGATGAATGAGAAAGAAAAAATTTGGAGCGAGTTGGATGAAGTGGTGATGACCGTACCCGATTGGAGCAGATTTCAATGGGCATGTTGGTGAAGTGAACAGAGGGGATGACGAAGTGATGGGTAAGTACGGTGTTAAGCAAAGGAATAAGGTCAGATGGTAGTGGATTTTGCGAAAAGGATGGACATGGCTGTGGTGAATAAGTATTTTAACAAGAGGGAGGAGCATAGGGTGACTTACAACAGTGGAGGAAGATGCACACAGGTGGATTATATCTTATGTGGAAGGGCCAGTCTGAAGGAGACTGGAGACTGTAAAGTGGTGGCAGGGGAAAGTGTAGTTAGGCAGCATAGGATGGTGGTTTGTAGGATGACATTGATGATCAAGAGGAGGAGGAGGAATGTGAGGGCAGCACCAAGGATTAAATGGTGGAAATTGAAAAAGGGTAATTGTGAGGTGGAGTTCAGGGAAGAGTTAAGACAGGCACTGGGTGGCAGTGACGAGTTACAGAACAGCTGGGTAACTACAACAGAGCTTGTAAGGGAGATGGCTAGAAAGGTGCTTGGTGTGACATGTGGAAAGAGGAAGGAGAACAAGGAGACCTGGTGGTGAAATGAGGAAGTACAGGAGAGTATACAGAGAAAGAGGCTGGCGAAGAAGTGGAATTGTCAGAGAGATGAAAGTAGAACGGAGTATAAGGAGATGAGGTGCATGGCAAAGAGAGAGGTGGTGAAGGCTAAGGATAAGGCGTATGAAGAGTTGTATGAAAGGTTGGACACTAAGGAGGGAGAAAAGGACCTGTACCGACTGGCTAGACAGAGGGACCGAGCTAGTAAAGATGTGCAGCAGGTAAGGGTGATAAAAGGATAATGAGGGAAATGTACTCACAAGCGAGGAGTGTGTGTTGAGCAGATGGAAAGAGTATTTTGAGGGACTGATGAATGAAGAGAACGAGAGACAGAAGGTTGGATGATGTGCGGATAGTGAATCATGAAGTGCAGTGGATTAGCAAGGAGGAAATAAGGATAGCTATGAAGAGGATGAAGAATGGAAAGGCTGTTGGTCCAGATGACATACCTGTGGAAGCATGGAGGTGTTTAAGTTAAATGGCAGTGGAGTTTTTAACCAGGTTGTTTAATGAAATCTTGGAAAGTGAGAGGATGCCTGAGGAATGGAGAAAAAGTGTCTTTTGGCACCGATTTTTAAAAATAAGGGTGATGTGCAGAGCTGTACTAACTACAGAGGAATTAAATTGATCAGTCACAGCATGAAGTTATGGGAAAGAGTAGTGGAAGCTAGGTGATGATTAGTGATCAGCAGTATGGTTTCATGCCAGAAAAGACCACTACATATGCAATGTTTGCTCTGAGAGTGTTGACGGAGAAGTACAGAGAGGGTCAGAAGGAGTTGCATTGCGTCCTTGTGGACTTGGAGAAAGCATATGACAGGGTGCTTAGAGTGGAGTTGTGGTACTGTATGAGGAAGTCGGGAGTGTCAGAGAAGTACGTAAGAGTGGTACACGATATGTACGAGGGTACTGCTACAGCAGTGAGGTCTGTGGTGGGAGTGACGGATGCATTTAAGACGGAGGTGGGATTGCATCAAGAATCAGCTTTGAGCCCTTTCTTATTTGCAATGGTGATGGACAGGTTGACAGACTAGATCAGACAGGGGTCCCCATGGACTATGATGTTTGCAGATGACATTGTGATCTGTAGTGAGAGTAGGAAACAGGTGCAGGGGACCCAGGAGAGATGGAGATATGCTCCAGAGAGAAGAGGAATGAAGGTCAGCAGGACTAAGACAGAATATGCGTGTGTGAATGAGAGGGAGGATAGAGGAATGGTGAGGATGCAGGGAGTAGAGATGGCGAAGGTGGATGAGTTTAAATACTTGGGATAATGGCGAGTGTGGAAGAGAGTACAGGCAGGTGAAGTGAGTGAAGAAGAGTGTCAGGAGTGATATGTGACAGACGAGTAAGAGTGAAAGGGAAGGTCTACAAGAGGGTAGTGAGACCAGCTATGTTATATGGGTTGGAGACAGTGTCATTGACAAAAAGGCAGGAGTCAGAGCTGGACGTGGCAGAGTTAAAGATGTTAAGATTTGCACTGGGTGTGACGAGGGTGGACAGGATTAGAAATAAGTATATTGGAGGGTTAGCCCAGGTTGGAAGGTTTGGAGACAAAGCCAGAGAGGCAAGATTACGTTGGTTTGGACATGTGCTGAGGAGGGATGCAGAGTATATTGGGAAAAAGATGCTAAGGATGAAGCTGCCAGGTAACAGGAAAAGAGGAAGGCCTAAGATAAGGTTTATGGATGTGGTGAGAGAGAACATGCAGGTGGTTGGTGTGACTGAACAAGATGCAGAGGACAGGAAGAAATGGAAGCATATGATCCGCTGTGGTGACCTCTAATGGGAGCAGCCAAAGGAAGATGATGATATTGGCTACTCTGTCCATATTACCGCAAACTGCAAACATACTTTCAAGTACAGCAGGGACTAATGAATTATATTAAGTAGGTGCAGGGTGCAAAAAAAACTGTTGCAGGTGGCACATCTAGCAAGAAATGACCATGAGAATTTGATAAAGAAAAGATTTCAGGATGGACATTCAGCAGAATACCATGGAAGAAGGAAGAAGGGAATATTTACACTAACTGTCAGAGGAGCTCCAATAGACGTAAGAGGAGGAAAAAGATAATAATGGCAGATTGGGGCTACTGGCAAAGGAGGAGGATTATGCTGGCATATGCTTACATTTCACCAAAACCTGTTACCATGGTGGTTAAGAGCTCTTTGGGAAAAATAATACACTTTCAGCAGGGAATATTTCTTAAAGGATGCAACTGGAACCTGATTTGCAACAGTAAAGATGTAACGGAGGTCCTCAAAGGTAACATATTAACAAAAAAAAGCAAATTTCGCAGGAAATGTACAATAATAGATGGTAAGGTAGATGTGAACTAAGTGGTATGAACACAGACATGACAGACATTCCCCAAAGTACAACAACGTGGCTAGACTGGGTAGAACTATTTCACAGGAGTATGTGCAATTAACTGAAGGCTTAAACACACATCCACTATTTCAGATCATGACTTGATAAAAAAAAAAAAAAAGCTTGATAAGGGTGGGGGTGTGGTGATAATGGATGTTATGGAATACGAAGGTAAAATGAATGAGATATTAATGAATGAAACTAAATATAAAGTAGTTTCTAAGAATGAGATAAATCTAGCTTACAAGAAAATAGATATAATGCTAGAAGATATGTTAACTGAAACTATTATTGATGGTAAAATGTTCTCATTTTTGAAAATAGACAAACCCAGGATCTCAATTATTTTCGGCATACCGAAAATACACAAAAATTGTGTAAACCCACCCTTCAGGCCTATTGTATCAGCGGAAGGCTCGAAAACTACACCATTAGCCAGGTTTGTGGATGTAAAAACCAAACAAATATGGTTGAACAAAAAAGCTATACTTAGAGACTCTTGGGACCTTTTGAAAAGTATAGTCCCAGAATTATATGATAAAGATTTAATACTAGTGACCATTGATGTGGTCGAGTTGTTTGGGTCCATACCATATGATGAAGGTACCAGGATGTTTGAGGAGGAAATATTCAATGATAGTAATTTGATACACGAGGACAAAATAGTGTGCACAGGCTTAATGGATTTAATTCTAAGGAACAATTTTTTGACCCATAATGGGGAGTTTTTCTAACAAATCCAGGGTGTTGCGATGTGGGCAGCCTGTGCACCTACTTTTGCTAATCTGGTACTCGCAAACTGGGAAGAAAGATACATTTTTCAATCAGAGTATATAAATTATTGTAAGACGTATAAGCGGTTCCTAGATGACATCATAATTTTTTGGAAAGGACGTTATGATAAAATGGAAGAATTCATCACCTATATAGGGGAAACTACCAGTTTCCTCAAATTCACCCACACTATTTCCCATGACAGTATAACATACTTGGATGTAGAAATTATGAAAAAAGGTGGTTCCTTTGAGACTAGAGTATTTAGGAAGGATACCAATGTTAATTCTTTCTTACACTATGAAAATGGTCATCCGAGTTATTGTAAGAAAAATTTGGTCAAGGGACAATTCGTTAGAGGGTCAAGGATGTCAAGTTTGGAGGATGACTTTATAAAAGAATGTGATAGGTTGGAAATGATGTTCCTGGAAAGGGGTTATTCAAAAGAATTCATTACAGAATTAAGAATAGAAGTTACTGCAGCAAGGGATGGAAGATTTAAACCAATTAAAGGGGAAAAGGAAGTTTTACAAAACACTACAGGTCATTTAACCACCAGTCGATCCAATTACCAACAAGGACTTGTATTAAGAGTACAATGCTTTAAATATGAAGGTGAAAGAAATATTTCAAAGGGAATGGGAAAAATTTAAAACACTAACGGACTTAAAAGGACTCCCTGATATGACACCCAGAGTGGTGCTCAAAAATTCTAGTTGCATAAAACACATATTAGAGACTAATAATAATAAGAAGGGTAGAATAGGAGATAGAGCCAACACATTTAAGGTAGGAACATACAAATGTGGTAATTGCAGACAATGTGAATTTGTACTTAATGAAGAAAAGGTGTTCCTGGAAAGTAAACAACTTTGGGTGAAAAGTAAGGGCTATTTTAATTGTGAGTCGAGAGGACTAGTATACCTGGCTATATGCATAAATTGCACATCATATTATGTCGGCAAAGCTGAAAGATCCTTGAAAAAGAGGATATATGAACATATGTACGACATTAAAAGAAGTAAAGACACAAATGCACTTTATAGACACTCGCAGGTATGTGAGGAGTATAAGTACAGATTTTTTGTATTGGACCAGGTGAAAAAAGATATTAGAGGGGGTCCATGGGAGGAAAGTATTGGCTATAGAGAATTATGGTGGCAGTTGGCACTGGAAGCCAATAAACCCCCAGGACTAAATGAATACATCTCTATTTTACCACTGTTAAAATTAAAAGCAACTAAGATTTAAATGCACCTGTCATTTGCAAAAAAGACAGTAGATGGCAGTATTTCCTTACATATACCAAAGAAAATGAATTTCACAAGATCTATTACATTTCATTCCAAATGTTTAAATAAATTCATGAATAATATAAGCATACATTTTTTAAGAATAAGGATAGAACATTTTAGGATAAGTTTAGTAATTTTATTATTTTTTATTTTTTAAAAAAAAAAAAACAACTATATTAAATGAGAAGGCATTTTTAATGATTGTATAAGTTTACTTGCTCATTTGCACATTTTTAATTGAATGAATTTAATGACTGGTCAGGGCACTAATGATTTTATGTATATAATTATGGTGTACTAGGTAAAGATGTTAATCTGATGAAGTCTTTTATAGGACGGAAATGCAAGGTTACTAATAGCGTTCATTTGGTGTATTTTTTGTCGTGAATAAAATTTTGGAGCAGCTTGGATATTTCTCCTTTGGACTTTCCTTTTTCTTTGGTTTGGTTCGTGGAAGGAAGTTTTTTGCCGTGGTGGTTTTATTACTTGATAAAAAAAAAGATAAGGATGCAGAGTCATCATCTTCTTTCGGCTTTTCCCGGTTAGGGGTCGCCACAGCAGATCATCTGTCCGCTCATGACTGGCAGTGGAGTTTTACCGTGTCGAGTTGCCAGCCCGGCCCCCAACCTTTCACAGAAGGCACACACATGCACACACTCACACCTAGGGCCAATTTAGATTATCCAATCCACCTACTTCATGTCTTTGGGATGTGGGAGAAAACCGGAGCACCCAGAGGAAACACACACGACCACAGGGAGGACATACAAACTCCGCACAGAAGGCACCCCAGCCGAGAATCGAACCGGAGAACCTCTTGCTGTGAGGCGGCAACACTAACCCCTGCACCACCGTCGTAATGAAGTAAAAAATGAGACACTGGCATTTTCCTACTTATTTTTAAAGAGAAGGAATTAAAGGAATGGGTATTGGAAATTACTGGACAGCTGATAGGAAAGATAGCAATACATTTACAAGACACAGCTAGTGAGTGGGGCAATGAAAATAAGTTTCAAAACATGGAAAGAGAGAGACAGAGATGGGGATAAAAGCAGCAGCATTTATTTATAATGGTTGACAAAGATAGAAGTATTGTAGAATGGGAATCCCACAGAATAACAAAAGGAACATCAAAATGAAAATAAGGGAGTACTTTATTTGGGTAATATGCACAAGTTTAGAGTTGCTGTTAAGCAAACATGTTCTTATTAACAACTCTAAACCACAAAAAGTAGCACAAGGCTTGTCGCCAAACTTCGGAAGACAAGAAAAATAACCATAAATCCTGTGGAAGTATTAGACATATTTCAGAAATGCTATGAAAATCTGTATACAGCAGAGGAATATGGAAACCAACAAATGGAAATATTTATGGAAGACTTAATTATGCCAAGCTTAGAGGAAGATGAGACTCAGCAATTAACAGCAGAGACGGGAACAGATGTGATACAAATGAACAGCCGAGATAACAATGGTGATGTATAAATCTAGCAAGATGGAAGTACCCAGGAACAGACAATACTCCTGTAGACATTTCAAAGTTGGGAAAGCGATAAAGATCTGGAATGTTTTACTTAACTGTATTTTAAAAGGAGGAGGAGGTGGGAGTAATATCTTGGAAGATAGGTTGGTGACTATTGTCCAAACAGGGTACATGCTCTTCAGATCCAGCTACATATAAACCTATTTCAATTTTAAAACATAATAAAGTGTTTCTCTCAATAGTGGCTATTCGAATGGAAGATGTTGCCAAAATTGATAGATATGATCAATGTAATTTTGTGGCAGAAGGCAAACATTTGACAACATTAACAGAACAATGAGGACTCAGATGGAAGCTGAAATGCAAGAAAACACTACTATTGCTGGTGGCTCATGATGCAGACAAAGCATTCAATAAGAGTCGGCTGGAATTTTAGGACAATGGAAGAATTTGCATGTTCTGATACAATAACAGGGTTAATTAGAAAGATCGGAGTGAAGAATTAAGGTGGAAGAATTCCTGTTGGATAGGTTACGTTTTAAAGGAGGAACCAGGCAGGAGTGCCCTTCTCTGCCCTTTACATTTAGAGCCACTAGCAAAGAAAATAAACTCACATATTCAAGGGTACAAATTGGTACAGTAACCAAGAAGAGTTAGCTTTATGTGTAGATACTGTGCACCTGAAAATTAAATAAAGACATTTCAGTGTTAGACAACATTCGGAGACAGTTCTGAGTCTTTCTGGGAAATAAAATTAATGAAAATAAAACAAAGGCTACAGCAGTAAACTATGTATCCACAAATGAATTGGTTTGGCAATACCAATACTTAAGGGAACATACGCTGAAGTTTTCAGGTTTATGAATTAAAACTGATTCGGACATGACAGCTAAGGATATGTGGAAGATGCTAAATAAAAGAATATAAAAACAGAAACTGAAAGCACAGATACAAACACTGAAAATTGTTTTAATCCCTTTACTTTTTATATACCAAACACTTTTTAATCAATCAGAGGAGAAGTTGTTGACAATAAAGAATTAAAGGAGTTTACTTGGGAGGGGAAGGGGGGAAGGTAAGTAAGTATTTACCTCATTTGAAAGGACACTTTACAACTTCACAGCTAAGACTCACATGCACAACACAAGCAAAAGATGTAAATCAAAATGGAAAGGATAAGTACAGAGTAGGATATATTTCACAGGTCCTTAAGGAGAACAAAAAGCACCATGCATATTATTATATTCATAAAGCAGAAGAAAGTATTCTAAGAACCACATCAATGTGGGAATGGAGAAATGAGATTTTGTCAACAGGGATGACTTCAAGTAAGGGTACAGGGAAAAGGTAAGTGGGGCCCGAAATGAAGAAAAGGGCAAAGGAACCAAGATATTGGGGGCAAATAACTAGAAAAGGAAAGCTAACAGACTGTGATGTGACCAAAAAGAAGTTTGGACTGCAGCTTACAGACTACCTTCCCTACCACGGATTGCTATCAGACTACAAGCAGACAGAAGGGTGCATATGAATCTTAAGTGAAAGAACAATAACAGAGATTTTAGTTTAGTCCAGAATATAAACTGCTGTTAAAAAGAGAGGTAATTAGTATAGCATAAATAAGGTTGCATGATAACTATAAGAATTGATCAGAGGAGGTTAGAAAAGTGTTTTGCTTTAAAGTGTCTGCACAGATATTTTTATACTCCAAGACTTCAGAGAATTTTTCCTCGGGTAGACAGCAAATGCTTGAAAAAGACGTAACTGGGAACATGTTTTTTGGGAGTGTAACAAGCTGGCACATTTTACAGTAGAAATGTTGAGGAAGCAAATGGTTATAAACTAATGAAAGTATTGTTGTGAGCAAGGAAACAGGATATGAACTGCAAACATATATTAAGACCCAAGTTTAATACTACTGGCTTCCAAAAGAGCAATTACTAGAAATTGGAAATCAAAACCCAAATCAACTGCAATTAAAGTACTGAATAATGTAATGGAGACATAAAAAAAACTAAAGTTATAAACTTTAGAAAAGGGAAGGAGCAAATTACACAAATAAATGGAATCTGTGGGAATAATGCGTGAGGTTTAAGAGAATAGAAAAACTTGACTAAATTATCTAATGGAGTGAAACAATTGTTAAAAAGAAAACATAAGTACACTGCATGGATATAACAAAATCACTACTGCTTATTTTCTATGAATGTATGCGTACCCATGTCATTATGTAAATTATGGATTTACCATCATAAGGTCGACTGGTGAATGGTCGAGCGCGCATGTCTGAAAGGAGTGCTGCACCATCCCACAACTGCGAATGCAGATGTTGTGAATCGCAAACTTCTATTCCCTTTTTGACCCATGTTAGCACTCGTTTTTGGGTGTACAGCGGTCAGAAATGTCGATTTTGGTGTTTTTGCGACATTCTGGCTGTTCAGCAAAGTTCGGACATATACAGGTTCGAGCACGGTGTGTTCAAACTTATGATGGTAAACCTAAATTATGACTTAAGATATTTAAAAAGGGAATTTGTGATAATACATACAGAATAGTGATCAGAAGTGAAATTTAAGGTAATGCAGGACTTGAGCAATTTATGCTCAAGTGAAAAATAATCACTAAAACGTTTACAATGCTCTTTCATTTCTACAACTTTATATGTAACCATTGTTCAGAAATTTGTGAAGGCAAAAGTGGCACCTCATGGGCTTCTGAGCTGGCATATTTTCTCTCTTACAGGTTGACAACTTCACTGGGGGCAAAGCTATACTGACTATTCTCACGCATTGCTCCTTCTACTACCTGCTGTCTTCCTGTGGTTTAACTTCCTTTTGTCCTCTGGTCATGCTTCTACTGCACGTGGAGCTTTCAACTCCTGCACAACAAAGTTGTCAGCTACCCTAGCTGTTAAAAACCTAAAAAATGCAACACCAGCACCAATAAGCTATGGTCACTGGACAGCACAGCCTTCTGATGTGCAATGTATCCAAGTACGTCCTTTTACACAGGAGGGGTGCACAGTGATGTTAATATGCCACTTTTGTGGCAAAGGGCAAAATAGCCCCCCCACCACCACACATACAGCAGGGGAAGATTCACTTCTTAGTCAAATAACTATGTAACACAGCAAATGCCTTATCTGCTTGCTCCCTTTTACCACTTATTCTCCCCACTCTGTGGTTCTTGTTCACCTCAATGACTAAACATTTAAAGTGATTTGCACCACAACACATGGTACATAAACTGCTGATCCAACAGTTCTCTCAGTCTGTGATGTCATCAGTATTTAAGGAACGAAAAATAAAAACTTTTAAAACTGGCATTTTTCGTACACTAATGCCAGAGTATAAACAAAGAAATGTATCCTCCATAACTTCAGCTCAATAAAACCATCAACATTCATCCATACAATGTCCAGCGACCACAGCCCATCAGTGCTGGGGTTGCAGCTGTAGGCTCCTCACAGTTAGGGTGACTAAGAACTTTACAGTCCAGAACGCTCCACGTGCAGCAGAAGCATGACCAGAGGATGAAAGGAAATTGGAAGAAGCAATGCATGTTGCTAGTCAGTATGGCTTTGTCCCCCCAACCCCCACGACATGAAGTTGTCAACCTGTACTGTAAGAGGGAAAAGACGTCAGATGTGCAATGAAGCACCCCATTAAAGCATATGGGTGCACCTCATACTACCTCTAAGGGGATAAAACTTATTACAACACACTTCAAAAACATAAGCAGTAACAGGAAGGAAAATGCTTTCTGGCACTTCATGCATCTGATGCCTGTAGGAATGTCAGGAAATCACTAACAGATACACTGCCTGTGCAATGAAGCCATGAACACCCATAGTTCAGAGTCCCTTAGGTCTCTGATATGCCATTTGACCTTAGATTTACTTTTCGAGTGATTCTCCACATCCACTTGCTCGCTAAAAATGTACACACACTTTGGTTTCCCATGGTCAAGTTTTCTCAAAACAGACATTCAGCAGCCGCTCTTGCTGTCTGCCATCCACTGCCTCACACAAAATTAAACTGCTGCCCCTCTACCACATTTTTCAGATATTTGGTGTCAGCAGCCACCCATACTAACACATCTAAAGTGGTCAGTCTTGGCCTCTAGATTCTGCCCTTGGGAAGTTTCATCTCATTCTACCTCTAAGCTACCACTCAACCTGGGGAAGGAGGAGCTACAGTCCATTAATCATGTCTGACTGTGGAAGAGATAGGGAGCTTTATCTTCTGGACACTACTACTTTAGAGCCTAGCCCTAGCCTCACCTCCCTCACATTCAAAAGGAAGTGTTCAGAACATCTACCGCAATCATGACAGTGGATGGGGCGAGGGCCGCTCCCTTCAGTGCTTGCTTGGTCCGTACTGCTTAGTGTTGCAATCAGACATTTTGGAGACTACAACTCTTAACAGGCTGTACTGAAGTGGACATGGTACATTCAGGATACTACTGTTAGATGCAATGTCCTTGTACTAATGGGAGCATTTTGTTTATGGAGGCACCCTACTCTCCTGGGAACAATGCTGATCAAATATGGCTTTCAATTAGGCACATATTTTTAACCCAGGTAAATGTATTAGTTATTTTGGAAGGGCTAATTGGACAACTGTTTATCAGCTGGAGCCAAACCATGCTGGGATGGGGTTCTTGAATGAAGCAAGTCAAACAGGACCAACACTGACCACCTCTCATTAGAAGTGAATAAAATCTACTAGAAGAAGGGAAAAGGGAGCATGTGATTTACTCAAAGTGGGAAAGGAACCCAAAATTACTACAGGTGTCTTAATTTGCAAAGGACAGGGTGCCCTTCCCAGGAACTCTGTCAAGTCCTAACTATAACCAAAAACATTTCCTCCATGGGTCCTGACAATATATCCGGTTATTTAATAGTGTTAAACATACACTTCCAGACACCAGTTTTGTCTCTGATGAGTAGAAGACAGCAGAATGACCCATGTATTTACAGACATTATCAGCCTTATTATGTCTCACCTGTAAACCCATGGAATATATCACAACTCACCTAATAAACTGTGATATCAAGAATCGTGTTAGACTTGCCCCCAGACAAGTTTGCTTCATGAAGGGAAGATCGTGTCTATTTAATCTGATACATTTCTTCAAAAGGGTTACAAAGGCTATAGATGCTGGCCATGCAGAATATCTTGACCTGGCTAAGGCCACTGCCACAGTTTCCCATGCTGGCATCACAGAAAAGCTAAATGCTTTACAGACAGACCCATATGTGGCAAGATGGATAGCAGGCTGGTTGCAAAACAGAACCCACATGGTTCATGTGGCAAGTTCTTCATTAGAAAGTATGAAGGTGATCACCAGTGTCCCTTAAAGCTTGAAGATGACACTTGTCAGATATCCAAGCACAATGCCAAGACCTCTGAATAACAAAATCTGCAGACATCTAGAATCTAGGGGTCAAGTCAACACCAAACCCCTCCAGAATAAACTAACCAGGGTCAACTCCTGGTGTACTAAAATGGGCTCAAATTAAATGCTAAAAATTTAGTATCAGTTTTGGCAGACAACCCTTCCTCTCATTATATTGTCAAGATAACACCTCTCTACAAACTAAATATGTAGTTATGGACCTACGTACTTTGGTTGATGGCTCCTCTCTTTTTGTTTTCTTCATTATGTAACCGCTGTTAAGAAAGCCTTTTAATTTTGCCAGGTTAATTACCAAGGGAATATCAAGGTCTAAAGTAGTAATCACTCCCTTATATTCAGCATTGATAAAGCCAATTACAGAGTACAATGACCCCTTTTGGATGTATGTTACTAAACATAATTCTAAAGTTGGAAAACTGTTCCTAATCAAAAAGATCATAAGTCCAAAGTCCCATGAATTAACAAGACAGGCTAGGAGCTCCATCCCTTTATTCAGTCTCTTAAAGACTTTTGAGAGGGGGATCTCTGTCTAGCTTGCCAAACAATTAGACAGCAGACTGTCCTGGTCTCCCTGCTTTTCCATAAGTCAGTACCTTCGCTAAGACTAGAATCAGGGAACTAAATCTTCACCAACAGAAAAATAAAATGAGATGAAAGGATTATAACCCAGTGCCAGATGAACAGGTTTATAACCCAGTGCCGGAGGAACAGTTTTATAACCCAGCATCTACATGTTAAGCAACATGACTTGCTATCTACTTTTAAACGTACGCTACATGACTGGATGGGAAGCCACAGATTTACTCCAGGACTGACCATTACGGGTCTCCTAGCTTGAGAAGGAGTACTGGCAGGGTGAGAATGATTAGGAGACTCGGTGTCACTGGAGTGGCTATGAATCTATGAAGTCTTGAAAGATCATCATCTTTGGAAGTCTCTTATAGAGCACTTGCACACTATACACGTTTAACAAATTGCCCTCTGCTGTTCCCCTTTGTCGTGGAAACATTACTCACTAGGAAACTTGTTTTATATATACATATATATATATATATATATATATATATATATATATATATATATATATTTATTGAGATGTCTAGGGCTGGCAATCTTTAAAATGACCTGGGAGCTACACATTAAGTTACACCCTGAAGTGTGTGCTTATGATAATCATGTGGCAAAGTAAAGGCCATGCAAGGCATGAAATGGCACTGGTGGCAGCGAAGAAGGCTATTACCAGGGACCAGCATTCCAAAATGGTTCCTACCACTAAAGACATCAGGAAAAGGAGAGAGATTAACTAAGAGGAACATTTTATTTTCAGAAATGCACAACTATGAGCAAATAGGAAATAGATGGTCTAGCTGCTTTATGTTGCTGCATTTAAAATAAAGAAAGTTGTCCTGAAGAGGTGCTATACAAGTGGATGTCACACAGTATGAATAGGAATCAACTCTGGCATAGAATTGAGAGCTGTTGAATCTAACAGAGACAATGACTTTCCCTTAAGAACCAAGACTACTGCAATTTATTTATTTAACATCTGTTTACTGGGAAAGTCCAACTGGAACAAAGCTTACTTTAAGTGGAGGCCTGGGGAGATCGCTCCAGACACATCATTGCAATGTGGAATGAAACAAAAGCACCCAGAGGAAACCCACACAAATGTAGGGAGGACATGCAGATTCCACACAGAAGGCATCCCAGCTGAGACTCAACCGGAGAACCACTTGCTGTGAGGTGACAATGCACCACTGTGGCACCCAATTATGTGAGCTAAACATTTTTAAGACTATTTGTTGTCTATATATATTTTAATGCTAGATCTATTTTTCATGAAATTCTGTGAATAATGTATATTAACACAGTTTTGTTAAAAACCGGTACCACCCAAGGCCAAGGGCATCCAAGGAATGAATATATAAATCTCATCTACATATATCTATATATCTATATATCTATATATCTATATATCTATATATCTATATATATATATATATATATATATATCTATATCTATATCTATCTATATCTATATCTATATCTATATCTATATATATATATATATATATATATACACACACTTCTCTCTCTATATATACATATATTTATATTTATATATATATTTATACATATATATATATATATATATATATTTATATACAGGGTTCCCATTCAGAAGATCGAATTACCGACAGCTCGAAATTCACAAGCTTGAAGCCAGAATCTCGAGTTTTCAGTAACTCGAAATTCTACAGGGGAACACAACCTAAAAACAGTTTTCTTATGTTTTTGTAGGCTGTGCCCCCACACCCCCCCCTACTTAAATATACCAACTCAGAGATTGCACTTCAGCGAAGAAAAGGGAATTCTCCCATTCCGCGCTATATGCATATGCACATAATGGGAGAACGTCCACTCCTACGCTGAACTCTGGTCACACAACTCGCATATTACACCAGGAACAATGCAGGGGGACCTAGCTCCCTGCATACACGCAAGTACATTTTTTTTTTTTTTTTTTTTAACTGAAAACTCGAGATTCTGGGCTTTAGTTTGTGAATTTCGACCTTTTGGTAATTCGATCTTGTGAAGGGGAACCATATACAGACACAGTGGAGGAGGGGAGTTAATATCATGGCCCATCTTAGACAGAATGGCTTCTGGATCTTCAGACTTCTCAAACGAGTCTGAAAGAGGAAGGGAAGAAAAAACAGACACACAAACATGAGCACATGCAGTTCCACCCAACAGCAAGGCAGGAAGGGAAGGAGGAACAGACAGGCTTGAGCACTTATAGTCTCACCTAACAGCAAAGAAGTGACAGTTGTGTGCCTGAAGTTGGACAAGGGCCATGTGAGAACAGTTGGCAATGATGCACAAGGGAGAGAAGTCTGGCACCAGTACTACAGTCTTAAAGAATGTGGCATCCACCAGACATGAAAAATTTGTTTTGATGTCTTGACCTAGAGTCAGAAATGTTGGTGCATAATGGTACTGTACCACAACTTCATTAAAAAAGTAGTTATGTACTCACCATAACGTTCCATCTGAATTGTTGCTCTTCATTTGTCTTCAAACCTGTGGGTATAGCCGCAGACATCAGTGCTGAGCCGGCCATATCCAAGCTACGGTGCAGAAACGGAGCTCCTCCCCTACCCATAATGTCCCCCTCTCCCTCACTACCTAAGATAGAGTTTGCCTGAAAGCCAAGCACCTGCTCAAGATAACACAGACACATCACTATTACCACACCCCACCCCACCCCAAATAGAGATCAGAGAGAGAAAGGGTGGGAAGCTCCCTCCGCCAGGTTAACTGACTAAGGAAGTGGGAAGGTGGGATGGAAGGTTGAAGACAAATGAAGAGCAACAACTTAGATGGAACATTATGGTGAGTACATAACTTTACCAGAAATGACTGTCTTCATTTGATCTTCCTGTGGGACAGAGTCCCCAGCTACTTGTACTCTAGGAGGCCCTAAGGAAGGATATTTTGGAGCATGGCGGAACCAAAGGAAGCTCTGTTCCAGGATAAAATATCCAATTTGTAGCGGGATATGAAGGTGTGAGACCTAGCCCATGTAGCCGCAGAGCATATCTCATCTACTAGTTCTCTGGATAAAAAAAGCTGATGAAATAGAGACCGCTCTGGTAGAATGTGCTTTTACTGAGGAAGGAAGAGAAACACCATACTTGTCATAAATAAATGTGACACATTTAGCAATCCAGTTGGCGATGATTACTTTTGAGACAGGAGATCCCAATCTGGCTTTAGAATATGAGACAAACAATTGATTCAACTTTCTAAAAGTTTTGGTTCTATCTAGATAGAAACAGAGCGGCTTATGTACATTAAGCATATGCAACTGATATTCCCCTTTGTTCTGGAACTCTGGAAAGAAAACAGGAAGATGAATGACCTGATTAATGTTTGCTTCAGAAGCAACCTTGGGCATGAAAGAGGGGTTTGTTCTAAGACAGACACTGTCCTTATGGAATACGAGGTAAAAAGGCTGAATGCAAATAGCTTGCAACTCTGAAACCTGCTTAGATGAGGTCAGGGCTACTAGTAAAGCAGTCTTCCAGGACAGATACTGTAGATCCACCTTTGCAGATGATTCAAAGGGTGATGACACCAGCGCTTGTAGCACAAAAGTTAGGTCCCAAGGAGGAGCAGGATCCTTATCTCATGGCCTTAAGAGGAATGTACCTTTCAGAAAGGCTTTGCACAATTCTAGAAGCAGCTAAAGATGAGTCCTTAAGTCCTACATGGTAATGGGAAATGGCCGCAACCTGGACCTTAACTGTAGAGGAACTGGCACCTTGGTTGAAGATACAGGCTAGGAACTCTAAGACTGAAGGTATTGAGGCAGTAAAGGGATTTATAAAATAGAACTTCTTCCACTTGCTAGCATAAATCTTTTTGGTAGAGGACTTGTGAGTGGAAAGCAAAATGTGCTTCACATGAAAGGAAAGCCTGGAAAATCTAGCCATAATTTGGAACTGTAGGAGCCAAGCAATGAGCTTCAGGCTTTTCAGATCCGGATGATAACAACCCTCCAGATTGGATATCAGAGATCTAGACAAGGATCCAGAATCCAGGCAGGGCAGACACTGAGACCAGAGGGGAGGAAACAAAATCTGACAAGGCCAGAAAGGTGCAATGAGGATCACTCAACACCTTTACCTTTTTGCTTTCTTAAGAAATTTCGACATGAAAGGAAGAGAAGGGCAAACATACAGCAGACTGGAAGGCCAAGCATGAACTAGTGTGTCTCTGGGAAGTCCTCCTTTGGGAGGAATCAGGGAGAAGAACTTAATGCACTTGGCTTTGTAAGGAGAGGCAAAGAGATCACAAGGTTGACCCCCATTTCTGGAAGATCATATCCACCACTGAGTGTTTCAGAGACCACTCATGAGGAGACAGTATGGCTGTGATGAGTTTGTCCACTAAAATGTTGGAACTCCCCGGAATGTGCATTGTGAAAAAAAAAAAAAAGCGGAGGAAATCGCCCATTCCCAAAATCCCACGGCCTCTCTTCAAAGGGGATATGATCTGGTTCCTCCGTTTGTTGATATAATAAACCATTGACATGTCCATCTGTATCGATCGTTCCTCGGGGGAGAAATAAATGAATTGCCTTCATCGCCAGAAGCACTGCCCTCATCTCCAGACCGCTGATGTGTAAGCTGGTCTCTAAAGTTGACAATGTCCCTTGAACAGTCCGTCCCAGCCAATGCCCCCAACCAGAGGAAGGAGGCATCCATAGTGTCTGTGCTTACAGGAGCAGAAGCCAAGAAAGGACAACCTTCTTCTGTCAAGTTATGGGAATCTAACCACCACAGAAGGGACGACTTACAGGTTTTGGACAGGCAAATGGGATGGTACAGAGGTTTGTCCAGAAGAGCTCATTGTAAGGCTAGGGTCCACTGAAGGATACACATGTGCAGTCTTGCAAGGGGTAGAATAATGATGGTTGCTGCCATGGACCCTAGGACTTGAAGAATCTGGGCTGCTGAAGGAAGAGAAGCTGCGAGAATGACACTAACATGGAGCTGAAGAGAGTAGGAAGACCTTGCCTAGAAAGTGTTTAACCATGCTCTGATAAATTCCAGAGACAGAAAGGTTCCAACTTGGATTTTGGAAAGTTTATTGTGATGCCCAAGGTTGAAGCTGACTGGACCACTGATGCCTGGTGGGTACAGTTAGGAGCCAGTGGTCCAGGTAGGGAAAAACCTGTATTCCCTGCAGTCCGAGATGCGCTGCAAGTACTGCTACCACTTTGGTGAACACCCTCGGAGCTGTGATAAGACCAAAGGGGAGTACCCTGAACTGGAAATGCCTGGCTCCTGACCAGAAGCATAGGAACCTTCTGTCATGTTTGTCCATCTTTATGTGGTAATACGCATTTTGAAGGTCCAATAAGCACACCCAGCAGTTCTTCTGCAGGTAGGGAAGGAAGGAAGGACTGAATGGTAACCATCGGGAACTTCAACTCGGCGACAAACTTGTTTAGACGGGTCAAGTCCAATATGGGTCTGTATCCCCCCCCCCGTCTTTTTGGGAACCAAAGGAAACCTGGACTAGACGCCCGATCTGGATAGTTCTGGGGGGACAGGCTGGATGACTCGCTTGGTAAGCGGCTTGGAGATTTCTAGATTAGCTGACTCCCTGTAAGCATGTGGAGCAACTGGGAGAATTTTCCAGGATCTTGGGGGATGAAGGATGGGGATCGAACCCATGGATATTATTCTCAGTACCCATCAATCTGTTGTGATGGCTTCTCAGGCTGATGGGTATAAGGAAAAGTGAACCCCGATTGCCTCCAGGGCAGAGCAGTTGGGCAACACTTAAGGGTCATTGGAAGGATCTGTCCGGGTGGGCGACGTCTGATGGTATCATTTCCCAAGCTGCCTCTAGAGGAAGAGTCTGCCGGTGCATCCTGATGGAAAGCCCTGGACTTCTGGAACCACAGCTTTTTACTACCTCTCTGATACCTGGAGTAAATTCGCTGAGGAGTACAGAAGCAAATCCCAATGGCAGACAGGTTCTTGCCATCCTTTTCACACTGGGCCAGAGTCTCCTTCATGGATGGGCCAAACAAGGTCACCCCCCCCCCCCATCAAAGGGGACATTTGTGAAGGACGCCTTAAAAGGCTCAGAGAAGTTAGACAGCTTCATCCAGGTGTGAAGCCTAGTAGAGATGTCTGAAATGGCTGCTCTAGATGCGCCTTCCGTGGCATAAGAGAGGAGCCTCATAGAGGTGTTAGAGATGGCCTTAAGAGTAGCCAGTCTGGAGGAGAAAGTCTTCTCTTCGACAGACATGGGACTCTGGCAAAGACACGTCTACCTCATCAATGAGGTATCTCTGCAGCCTAGTAACATGTGCCATATAATTCAGCGCCCTCAGATAGAAGGGGTCACACACTTTCCCAACCTATTTCTCTCGACTCCCTGTCGGCTGGATGGACAGAGGTGCTCTCCTGAGTTGGTTCCTTTTTGGTGGCAGCTGCAACCACCAAGGCATCAACAGGGAGACACTTCTGCCAGAACATTCTATCCTGAGGGGCGCTTAACACTTTGTCAGGGCACTTTGGTACTGGTTCCACTGTATCCGGTTCCTTCCACACCCTGTGGGCAACAGAAGTGTAGCAAGGGATACGCTGGAGGGAGTCACCTAGGAAAGGAGATGGGCCTGCTCCAAACGGCTCCAGGAACACCGACTCGTCCGGATTGGACTTTTGGGGAACAAGCCACCTTTCTGTTGCAGAATTTCCATATCATCTCCAAAAGAGACATCCATCAGGTGGAGATCTGGGAGAGCCCTCCCCCTTCCCCCTACTTGGTGCCTTCGGTGACCAACTCTGGAGTGGAGTCAAGGTGCCTCCTCTTGCACATGTGCTTCCAGTGGTCTTCCTCGGGGGGGGGGGATTCTGGGAAAAAAACGGAAGCCTGGGGATCCATAGGGAGGGTAACTTGGAGGGTCAAGGGTAGACTGTCCCTGAAGTGGAGGACTAGAGATGCTGAGCTCAGATTCCGGCTGAGGTAAGAAAGGATCCGGAGGGGTTGGCATTGAGGATCTCGACACAGAGTACGACAGAACCCTCTCCACCACGTTGAAAGCCGATGGAAAGCGTGAGATCGGAGCAGAGGTGCTCAATGCCGCTGGAACAGAGACCCCCGACCCAATATGCACAGATGGCGGAATCGGTGCCGAGCTGCTCAACGCCAAGGCTCCAAGGGGAAGGGACAGCACAGAAAACATGGATGCAAATGCCAACCCCTTGGACCTAACACCGAGCAGACTACGGCTCAGAGCCCTCCAGCACTGAAGTGCAAGGCGCCAAGGAACTCAAGGCTGTGGTCAGATAAGAAACCAAAAATGTCGATGCCAGCACCTCTACGTCAGATGTTCTGATATCCACAGGCTCTGAAGCCATGAGGCTCAGGAAAGGAGGATGCCCGGCAAAGGCAAGGGGGAAGGACCCACCGCTCCAAAGGGGAGGGGGTAGGAAGGACCCCCAGCTAGATCTGGGCTCACAGAAACTCTCTCAGACTGTCCACTTCTCTGACAAACTCCAGGACAATATGGCAGAGGAAGCCACTTACTCAGGCCTGGAAGGATGCCTGGATGAGGCCAATGGGATCTCAGGCATTTCAGGAGAAAACCTCGGTGGAGGTGAAGACAGCCTGGGCCTAGTTTTGGGGGAAGGTTTCCCCAGCAGATGGGGAAGAATCTGTAAATTTCCACTTTTCCAGAGGTCTGACCCTGCTTCTAGACTTCTCTCTCTCTGGCTCCTCCTTCTCTTTCCTCCTTTTCACATCAGGTGACTTAGAGGGGGGGGGGGTGAGTCCCTATGCTCACAGAAGTGAAACTGGGTAACAGGCTCTTTAAAATAGGTTTATTTCTTCTATCCACGATAGTACGGGCACTGAAACACGCACAAATGGAGCACTCAAGAGTGCAGGTGGCAGGGGCCTAAACACATAATGCATTGGGTGTGGGCATCTGAAGAGGGAAGCGTGTGTCCACACCCAGTACACTTATTAAAATCAGCAGCCTTCCCTTTGTCAGACTTCACAGCCATATCCAAGAGTAGAATAAAAAAGAGCAGGTTAGAAAAAGGAACCTGATAGACCAAATAAGGATTTTTTTCTATGCAAAGAACACGAGGGGTAGGGTAAAGAATAAGTAAGTATAGACAATTGAAAACAATACCTGTAACAAGGCTATACTGGATTAGAAATAGTTCAGAACCAAGGAGCTCAGTCAACCCAGGTGTAGCTTGAACGGTGGCAAATGAGATCTGGGGTAGTGAGGGAGAGAGGGGCATTATGTGTAAGGGAGGAGCTCAGTTTCAGCATCGTAGTCTGGATATGGCTGGCTCAGCACCGATGTCGGTGCCTATACCCACAGGCTGAAGATCAAATGAAGACCATTTCAGATTCAACCTTTTAATTTTGATCACAGCCACTGTATCAGAGAACCAAATGGACAGGTGACTAATGGTCAAGTTTACAATGGCTCTCTTAAAGAACAGATTTACCTACCTGAAAAAGGCTTCACAAAATTAAAAACATGTATGCGGTCAAAACTCATCTTTCAGAATGTAGTAGACTGGGAATTGTTCCCAAAGGATTCAGACTATACAAAGTTCCTTAATGGGCTGAGTAAGAATGATTTTATGTTTAAAGACTATTACTACTTTTAACCAGTTTGGTTTAGAATTTATCGGTCTGATCATTAAACACAACACCGTTACTACTGAAAATTTACTTAAAGAAGCTGAGATTTTAAAAAAATGTTATTGAAAGTGACTTATTTTTAACAACATTTTTTTATGTACTGACAACACATCCAAACAGAATATGGCTAGGAAAAATAGGAAAATTGCAAGGAACTAGCAGGAATATAAGAACACTGCCTACCCTCATTCAAATTCCTCACTCCCTCCTAACAAATTAGTTTTGTACCTACCATAAACGTAGATGTTAGAGTGTTCACACTGCTGCAGTCATTACACTTGGGTTTTCCTGCTGTCAGGCGGTCCCACAGTCGGCCAGAGTTCCAAAGTCTTGGTCCGGCGTCGGTTGCTGTCGCTTCTTCCCTGACGTCAGTGCGCCAGGGGTATGTAAAATGCATCCGACGCCATTTTCTTCAGTTTTCCTTAACCCAGATGTCAGGTGCCCCCCAAGGAGGTAGGCAATACATATTGCTAATATAAAATATACATATAAAATAAAAAAAAATACCTTCATTTACAAGCAAATACACCACAAAGGTTGTATAGGATAGAAAGGTATAGATAAGTCCAGCTAGTTCAGAGAGGATGGAGGGAGGGTGACCTGGACTGCAGCAGTGTGAACACTCGAACCCATCTACATTTATGGTAGGTACAAAACTGTACTATGTTCATCGTGTTACACTGATGCAGTCATTACACTTGGGTAGAATCCCAAAGATGAGGTTGGGTGGCTGGTCTATAAAGAGTTAGGATTGGCTATGAGGCCATGCAGAACTGCAGTGGCAAATCCTGCTCTGGATTTAGAGTAAAGAGGCAGGTGGTAATGCTTGGTAAAGGTGTGCACTGAATCCCAAGTTGCAGCCTCCAAAATTTCCTTGGTAGGTACTCCTCTGAGAAAGGCTGTTGAAGTGGCTGTTCCCCTGGTGGAATGTGGCCTAATGTTGTTTGGGACTGATTTTCCATGCTGTGTGTAGCACTAACGAATACAGTGTCCTACCATTTGGATATAGTCTGCTTTGAGATGGCCTTGCCCTGTGATCCTGCAGCATATGCTACAAACAGTTGCTCAGTTTTCCTGAAAGCTTTTGTTTTGTACAAGTAGAAGCGTAGCTGCCTGTGTATGTCCAAAGAATGCAGAAGTTTCTCCCCTTTATTCTGGGGGGTTTGGATAAAAAGTTGGCAAATGGATGGTTTGGTTAAGAGCCACACTAGATATCACCTTTGGCATAAAGGTAGGGTTTGTCCTTAAGGAAACCCTGTCCTGATGAAAAATTATAAAAGGTTCCACTGCCATTAATGCCTGTAGCTCTGAGACTCTTCATGCTGAAGTTACTGCCAGGAGCAGAGCTGTTTTCCAGGATAAAAATTTTAGATCGGCTGTATTGGCTGGCTCAAAAGGTGATAGGGTCAGTTTTTCCAAAACGAAATTGAGGTCCCAAGTTGGTGTTGGTGCTCTCCGGGGCGGTCTTATGTTTTTAGCCTCTCTGAGGTACTGCTTTAGCAAGGGATGAGAGAATAAAGGAGGATCCGTGTTGTAATGTGCTGAAATGGCAGAGGCGTGGATCTTAATTGAGGAGAAGGATAGGCCTCTGTCCAGCATCTCAGGTAAGTATTGTAAAATCTGAGGAATGTTTGGAACAAGAGGGTCAAGGCTTTGAGCCTGGCTCCAGGTGCAGAATCTCTTCCATTTTTCTGAGTAAGCTTTCCTGGTGCTAGGCCTCCTGGCCTCCAAAATGACATCCATAACAGCTTTAGAGAGAGGTGTTGCCTGTTTGACTAATGTATCTGCAATGCAGCCAGGTTTAGGGTTTTGAGCTGACCGTGCAGGATCTGATTGTTTTGTTGAGTCAGAATGTGTGGAATTTGAGGCAAAATCCATGGTGGGCCTTGAGCCAAGTTCCTTAAGATTGGGTACCAGTGCTGGCGTGGCCAGTCTGGAGCAATCAGGATCATCTGTGGTTTTTCTTGTCTGGCTTTCAGGAGTACCTTTGAAAGGAGAGGCAGTGGTGGGAAGGCATAAACTTTTAGGTTTTTCCAGCTGAAGAAAACAGCATCCACTTTCCATGCTTGTTTGTGATAAGTCCTTGTGCAGAATTTTTGTAGTTGGCAATTCAGTGGGGAGGCAAAAAGATCTATGTCTGGGCATTCCCATTTTTGCGTTACCATGCTGAAGATTTGTGGATTCAATTTCCATTCGTGAGGGTCCATGATATTTCTGCTTAGATCGTCTGCCAGAGTATTTTTCTTTCCTGGCAGGAATTGTGCTTGCAGGTGAACTTGATATGTTAGAGCTGTGTTCCACAAGGTCATGGCTTGCCTGCAAAGGGGATAAGAATGAGTCTCCCCTTGCTTGTTTATGTACCACATTACTGTGGTGTTGTCTGTCTTTAGTGATAATTGTCCTGGGTGCAGAAGGTCCTTGAAAGCTGTTAGGGCATTTTGAACAGCCAACATCTCTTTTTGATTGATGTAAAGATGCATTTGGTCTGTGGTCCACTTGCCCATAATGCATTTTCCTGCCATGTGTGCTCCCCAGGCGTAATCTGAGGCATCTGTTAGAGTTTGCCTGGCTGTGGGTTGGGTAAAAGGCTGACCCCTTGTTTAGGTGACATGCCTGTGCCCAACATCGAAACTCCTGCTGTAGGCAGGGAATCATTGGTATTACTGCTTCTAAACTGTGAGAGTGTTGAGTCCAAACACTTTTTAGGTACCATTGTAATTTCCTCATATGTAGTCTGGCATATGGTATTAGTAGTATGCAGGATGCCATGAATCCCAGGGCCTGCAGAATTTTTCTTGCAGGGAGATGGGACTTTTTTGCCAGTAATTGAAAATATTGAGCTAATTGAACTTGTTTGTCTGGCGTGAGGTAAGCCATCTGGGCCGTTGTATTTAATCTGGCACCCAGGAATATAATCTGTTGCGAGGGCACTAGTTTTTACTTCTTTTCGTTTACTGTGTACCCTAGAGAAATTAGCAACCTTTTTACAAACATTAGATACTGTAGAAGAATGTCCTTTGTCTCTGCTTGAATGAGGCAGTCATCCAGGTATGGATATATTTGAATTCCTTTTTGTCTGCAAAACGCAATTAATGGTGCCAGGCACTTTATGAAGACCCTGGGCAAAGTAGATAAGCCAAAGGGCAGTGCACAGAATTGGTAGTGCATTGTACCAGCTTTGAATCTGAGGTATCTTCTGCAATTTTGTCTGATAGGGACATGCAGGTATGCCTCTGAGGTCCAGAGTAACAAGCCAAGCCTTCTTGTCCAGCATGGGTAGAAGTTGCTGTAATGTCAACATTTTGAATTTCGGAATATCCAGGTAAGTATTCAGAATTGAAAGGTCTAGTATGGGCCTCCAGGCCTTGTCCTTTCTGGGGACCAGGAAGAGTCTTGAGTAAAATCCTTGTCCTTGTTCCTGTTGTGGTACTTTTTGAATAGCTCTCATGTCCATGAGGGCTGAAATTTGTTTTTGTGCCTCTGCCCATTGATTTTGTGGCAGGTCTGGCATTCCTTTTAGCCTTGGTAAAGTATGAAAGTGGAACCTGTAACCTTGAGACACAATATTCAGAACCCATTTATCTTGGGTGATTGTTTGCCAGTTTTGAGAAAAAAGTGCTAGTTTCCCCCTAAGGGGGCTTCCAAAAGGGACGTGCTTGGCGTACGAAGGGGAAAGTCATTGTGACGGTTTCCTGCAAGGCTGAGACTTGTCCTCACCTCCTTTTGGGGTTGATGTGCCCCACTGTCATTGTCTGTTTGAGCCTTGGGGTTGAGATCTGCCTCTTGGGCGTCTGTATCTGCCTCTCTGTGGCCTGTCTGACACTGGAAAGGACCAATTCTTTGTTGGCCAATTTCTGCTAAACCGAGGTGGCTGTACCTGTAAGAAATCCTTGACTGTTTGCATAGATTTAGCTTTATCCTCCATTTTCTTTAACACCTCTTCTGCCTTAACGCCAAACAAGGTATCATGAGGTAAAGGAGCATCCAATAACTTTGCCATAACATGATCAGGTAAACTCTGTTCTTTTAACCAAGCATGTCTTCGAATCACAGAACCTGTAACTGCAGCTCTACAAGAGGCCTCTAAAGAATCAAAACCAGATTGCAGAGTATGTTTTCCCACCTGTTCAACTGCATGCAATAAATCCTGCATTTCTTTACAATCAGGAGCTTCTGAGCTTGCAAGCATTTTCTGTTTTAACTGAGCCATTAAATATGGTACTTAGGCATGTGGAACTGGCAATTTAAAGCTCTTACTGCTAAAGTTGCAGAAGTGTATACTTTCTATCCCCCATCTATTAAAAGCTCTGGAATCTCTGTCAGAGGGTACTGGATTTTTTGCAATGGAAGCCTTAACCCCTTTTGGACCCTGAGAAATAGTTTCTGGATCAGCAGAAGGGTTTTTGTATAGAAACTTGTGTGAGTCAGGGACTCTATAATACCTATCTGGCTTGGCTGGTGCA
Organism: Protopterus annectens; assembly: GCF_019279795.1. NCBI lineage: Eukaryota > Metazoa > Chordata > Ceratodontiformes > Protopteridae > Protopterus > Protopterus annectens. Next base: position 1,100,981,968 of record NC_056737.1, read on the forward strand.
GGGGGTAAAAAATCAGGAGATAAGCTGGATTCAGAGAACACATCATCCACAATATCTAGCACAGGCGGAATAGCCAGGGGCCTGTGCTGAGGCAATAAAAGGAAATCCCTGAGCCTTTTCTTGGATTCTGAGTAATCCTGACTTTCCCAATGGAAATGCTCCCTCATGGTATGTAACGCTTCCCCAAAAGAATAACCCTCAGGAGGAGAGGCTGAAGGGATAGATTCTTCAGCATCAGAGTCCTCATGGGGGGGGGGGGTAGAGAGTATCCCTGGTCTGAAGAGGAAATGGAAACCTGATCAGAGGAATCATAGTCTGTATCTTGCCTAGGCCTTTTCTCAGGAGGGGGATGGGAACCCCTGATTAGAGTAATGAGGTCATCGGCCATTTTAAGCATCTGTTTCTTAGGCATGGAGGACTGTCCAGGAGAATGCTGTACTTTTTTCTTTGTCTTTAATGGTACCTTTGTTTTGGCTGTTGTTTTAATGGTAAGTTGTGAAGGTCTGAAAACACCCTCAGAAGCCGATGCCTGCTCAGTGGCTCCGGACCCATCTGAGGGATTCGTTTCCATAGGCCCAATACCTTGAGTTTCCAGAGGCCTAGTTGTCTCCACGTGGGAGTCGGAAGCGGCCTGTGGCTCTGAGGTAGCGGGTGTCAGGGGCTGCGAAAGCGCCTCACTGAGAACCAGCGAACTGGCAACTGGCCTAGAAGAGGTTTCGTCGTCGGTTTTGGATCTCGGATGCCTGTCTTTATCCTTGTCTTTGTGTTTTTTCGGTATTGAGGTCGTTGGCTGATCAGACGGCATAGTATAATTGAACCCTCGGCCAAAGTAGTGCAAAGCAAAATCAAAATGTCTTTTTATAGTGCGTTTGTTAAATCTAGCACAAAACAGACAACTACTGACATCGTGATCAGGGCCTAGGCATGGAATACAGTAAGGTGGAAGTCCTTATGAGGTATTTGCTTCCCACAAGAAATGCAATTATTAACTTTTTCTGACATCGGTCTGAGGTAAGAAAAAAGTTTCCCCAACGGGGTACTTAGCTTTATTGAAGACTTCGGATCTAAAATTCGACTTTGAAAATCTCAGGAGTTGGCTGACTGGCACTTGCGAACTGCTTCTGCTTCGGGCACCGCGCAGCAAGAAAGACTGAAGAAAATGGAGTTGGATGCATCTTATATACCCCTGGCGCACTGACGTCAGGGAAGAAGCGACAGCAACCGACGCCGGACCAAGACTTTGGAACTCTGGCCGACTGCGGGACCGCCTGACAGCAGGATAACCCAAGTGTAATGACTCAGCAGTGTAACACGATGAACAACACTAATTACTATCAATCGACTGAAGATGATCAACACTAGTCATTTGCACCACTCCCCACAATTTTGCATCAGAGGAGATTTCCCCCCACTGAGGAAAGCAGAAAGAATTGTAGCATGCACCTACTACCTCCAGCAGTATCCCCACCCATCTGGACAGGGACTCTACCTGCAACACATCCCAGATTCAGGAATACAAGGGGGAAGGGGAAGAGAGGCAAAAACACAAGACGGAGGGGTCCCAACAGATAACTGTTCAGCACAAAGATGGCATTACCTCATCCCTGAAATGGTACAGTATATACAACTACAGCCACAATGATATTTTCCCATCAGCATTTTAGATTTTCAAGGGGTTTTAAATTTATTCCAGCCCCAAAGTACAACATAGTTGATTCTCTTACTAAATTAAAGACTTCAACCAGGAAACTAAACTTAGCAACCTTTTTCCACAATACTAATCAGACTACTACTACAAACACTGGAGTTTTCAAAAATAGTTTATTCAATCCTCCCATGATGGGACTGTACAAGCATTTGAGAAAACGTGTTCTAGAGAACTTTATAAGTTATCAAGGAATCATAAAAACAACAAAATTAAGATCACCACACCCGGAGAACAGGACATTATTAACTTTGTAAGACAGGATAAATCAATCTGGGTCATGTGACCAAGACAAGGAAGACAGGACAGTAATGGTAAATGCTTAATACACTAATACAATCAATGAACTGCTCTTTGACACCAATACCTATATTACAGTATAAAAAATATTACAGAACTGACAACTTCTGGAAGAACTATTAGAAGGCAGAAGTGACTCAAAATGTATTCACACAAGTAAGTAATTAAAAAAACACTACATCCAACTTCTTTGCTATACCCAAGATTCACAAAGGAGTGGAAAACCTAAAAAATCCTGAATAAAGCATCTGACTTTTACGGCTCATTTTTTTCAACACTTGAAGTTATCTGCAGTTATTCTGGTCTCCCTCAGAGGTTGACAACCAGCTAACTCCCCTCCACTCAAACTGGACTAAGACCCCGCTGGGGCTAAAGTGGGGGTGATCTCAGCCAGTTCCAAAAAACTCAACCGGTGGCAGAGTGTCTCTAGGGTAAGGACTCCAAAAAAACAAAAACATCTCTAAAGTGGAATACAACAGTACATGTCATCTGAACTTTTCATCATCTGCTCAGGCATAGGACTGTATCTGCTCAAGTACCTGCTTAAGTTTGAGCTCAAGACCTACAAGGCAATTTGGACCTTTTGATATTTCAGCTAATGCCTGCGGCCTGTAACCAGGACCTACCCACTAAGCAACCACTCATGGCAGCTAGGTAGGCCAAAGGCCTCTCTCAAGAGTCTGCATGCAGCAGGGTTAATCCACTGGCACTTAAGTTCTTCTCTTATAATTCTCTCTAAGATGATAAAGGTCTTGGCCTGCAAATGATGACCCCAGGGACAGAGTGGATCTGTACACACGCACAAAACACTGGAACTTTCCAATGATGTGGCAGGACAGAAATCTAACGAGTGGCAGAAAAACAAGTGTTGGGCTCAGTAGCTTGGTGTGCTTATGCAGTCATTCTTTGATGTCACAATGTGTGCATTACATCTGCAAAGGAAAATGTCAGACGAGCATAAACTCAAACACTCGGCAAACCAAGGAGGATTGCCAAGATTCAATTATTACTGCTTTCATAAAATATAAAGCACAACACAAACCACTATAAAATATTACTTTGCTTAGTAATTCTATATTACTCACTGGAACTGTACCTTACCTTTGCTTGGTTGGTCTTCCGTAGTATTTGCCAGCAAAGGGGCGGTGAGAACATGCATACAATGCTTGTAGAAGAAACCCAAAAATTCAGTCTTTTCTGTTTTCTAAACAAGGAGGCATAAAAAAAATAACCTTTATATGCTATTCTGCCAGCATCGCTATAAAAGATTAATTTCCATCTGTGTTAAATATGTTGCATTTAAGATGCGCAATTACTACTCAAGTACAACCTGGGCTTTATATAACGGGGGGGGGGGGGGGGCATATAACCAAAATGTGGGGTGGAGTCTACAAGGGTCCACCTACTCAACTCAGCATACATTCAAGAAAAATTCTGCCCTAATGTAATTTTCCATCTTGGAAACTATTCTCCACAACTTTACTGAGGTGGTATACAAACCTGCTCAAGAAGCAGAACATCTTTTGGGATGCTTGCACCTTCTGGCCCAGTCATCCCTAAGAGTGAGTGAACTGTGACATACGACTTCATATTTACTCTGTCACAAGTAGCAATGTGTACCGACAGATCATCCAGCGTTCCCTTTATAATAATGTTAACATCTGAATGAATATCATTAACACTAATTTTTACCTGAAACACAAAGCATAAACTAAAAACATCATATAGGGCTAAAGAGCCTTAAATTCACACATAGGTCAACTGTATCATAAAATAAAGATGTTTCTTACATTGGCTGTCGCTAACATATTTTCTGGGTCAACTAGAGTGCGAAGCAAACCCATCAACTGGACTGCACCACCAAGTTCAGGATCCGTATCACAGATCATCTGTTCTATGATCAAGTTAATTAGTAAAATATCCTGTGAACAAAAAACACAGAAAAGGAAACACTAACTACATCAGCCACACACAAAATCAATTAGCCTGGTGATATACTTAAGGGAGCATATGCAATCTACACGAGATTCTTTTGTGTGGATTTCTATTAGACATGTCAGCCTAATGGAAAATGAGTAGTGCATTCACCCTTGACTGGAAAATGGGGCAAAGGGGGTGGAGACCCTTTCCAAAAAGACAGACATCTTTCCGACTTTTATACCAGAGACATTTCTTTCTTCAGAAAGCACAATCAATAATATTACATGTCTCTCAGTGTTTGAATTAATAACTTGTTAAAAGTAGCAGTAAGACTAGTCACTGTCAGAAAGTCTGAATTACCTTAAATAAAAAGCATAAGCAACTTAGAAGTACAACTTACACAATAAAAAAGCAAGAAAAGAAACAGATCCATTCTTATCATGCCAGTTGATCTAGGAAGGCACTCCCCTTAATGGGTCATTCGAGGGGTATTACGTCACAATCTGGACCCAAGTATTCTTTCCCAGCAAAGCCCCATACTCAGGAATGGCTGCATGTTTGGGTTAAAATGTTGTGGCAGAAGGTGCCTGTTACATAAGACTGTATAAGAGATGAACCTGCATGGAAGAGTTCAGCTAGAAAATCAAGGACTAGTTGGATGGAAGCGAAAGGATCTATGTCCTTTTTCTTTGCCCATGAGAAGCGTTTCCATTTACTCAAATAAATCTTCGAAAGTGGAAGATTTATGGCTGGGAAATATATCTCTAACACTAAGATAATTGAGGAAAGGAGGCTCACTGGAGGAACTGGAAAAGGAGGAGCAGTGAGTGAGGTTCAGAGAGAGGAGGGAGCTGGCTGACGACCTGAAACTGGATGGATCAAATAGGATGGAACTCACGGTCGCTCAAACTTGTCGAGGCCAGTAAGGACATGAGAGGATCAAGGATGCCTTCTGAGCGATAGCTTTTTACTTTGAGATTGAGAGATCAGTGGGAAAGGCATAGTCCCGGGGGCCAAACTTTGGACTATTGGTCTAGCCGCCTGCCTGGTTGTGGTGGTGGTGGGAATAATAGATCTTAACATCTGCTTTGGGGGGGAGTAAAAGATTCCACCACATGAGATGCTTTTTTTGCTGCGTGATCACATGGACATGGTGTGAGACATTGGAAGTTCCTGGTATGACCATTGAGTAACTGAAGGACTGAAGGATCACTATCTGTATCTGGGAGGAGAGGTAGGGGTATGGCAGCTGATTCCCAACACACCAGAAAAACTAACTTTTTTTGATTGTTGTTGTTGTTGTTGAGAGGTGACGAAGGTTTGAATGTGATTGTGTCTGGTGCTTATCCTTGCACTAAGAGACATATTTATTATATCTAGATAGTAGCCTATGTAGGTAATAGTACAACACGACAAAAAAAACATTCTTTAATTT